>NW_027207632.1:0-171000 GCF_963455315.2 Globicephala melas | reverse complement strand
ACTAACCCTAACCCTTCCCCGAAGCCTGACCCTCACCCGTCTCCTAATCCTAACCCGTACGCTGACACTAACCCGTGCCCTCACACGTACGCTCCCCCTAAACCGTTGTCGTACCCTCACCTGGACCCTAAACCTTCCCCGTCCCCTAACCCTAACCCTAGCCCGAACCCTAACCCTAACACTTCCCCGAAGCCTGACCCTCACCCGTCCCCTAATCCTAACCCGTACGCTGACAATAACCCGCGCCCTCACACGTACGCTCCCCCTAAAGCGTTGTCGTACCCTCACCTGGACCCTAAACCGTCCCCGTCCCCTAACCCTAACCCTAGCCCGAACCCTAGCCCTAACCCTTCCCCGAAGCCTGACCCTCACCCGTCCCCTAATCCTAACCCGTACGCTGTCACTAAGCCGCGCCCTCACACGTACGCTCCCCCTAAAGCGTTGTCGTACCCTCACCTGGACCCTAAACCGTCCCCGTTCCCTAACCCTAACCCTAGCCCAAACCCTAACCCTAACCCTTCCCCGAAGCCTGACCCTCAACCGTCCCCTAATCCTAACCCGTACGCTGACACTAAGCCGCGCCCTCACACGTACGCTCCCCCTAAAGCGTTGTCGTACCCTCACCTGGACCCTAAACCGTCCCCGTCCCCTAACCCTAACCCTAGCCCGAACCCTAACCCTAACCCTTCCCCAAAGCCTGACCCTCACCCGTCCCCTAATCCTAACCCGTACGCTGACACTAACCCACGCCCTCACACGTACGCTCCCCCTACAACGTTGTCGTACCCTCACCTTGACCCTAAACCGTCCTCGTTTCCTAACCCTAACCCTAGCCCGAACCCTAACCCTAACCCTTCCCCGAAGCCTGACCCTCACCCGTCCCCTAATCCTAACTCGTACGCTGACACTAACCCGCGCCCTCACACGTACGCTCCCCCTAAAGCGTTGTTGTACCCTCACCTGGACCCTAAACCGTCCCCGTGCCCTAACCCTAACCCTAGCCCGAACCCTAACCCTAACCCTTCCCCGAAGCCTGAACCTCACCCGTCCCCTAATCCTAACCCGTACGCTGACACTAACCCGCGCCCTCACACGTACGCTCCCCCTAAACCGTTGTCGTACCCTCACCTGGACCCTAAACCTTCCCCGTCCCCTAACCCTAACCCTAGCCCGAACCCTAACCCTAACCCTTCCCCGAAGCCTGACCCTCACCCGTCCCCTAATCCTAACCCGTACGCTGACAATAACCCGCGCCCTCACACGTACGCTCCCCCTAAACCGTTGTCGTACCCTCACCTGGACCCTAAACCGTCCCCGTCCCCTAACCCTAACCCTAGCCCGAACCCTAGCCCTAACCCTTCCCCGAAGCCTGACCCTCACCCGTCCCCTAATCCTAACCCGTACGCTGACACTAAGCCGCGCCCTCACACGTACGCTCCCCCTAAAGCGTTGTCGTACCCTCACCTGGACCCTAAACCGTCCCCGTTCCCTAACCCTAACCCTAGCCCGAACCCTAACCCTAACCCTTCCCCGAAGCCTGACCCTCACCCGTCCCCTAATCCTAACCCGTACGCTGACACTAACCCACGCCCTCACACGTATGCTCCCCCTACAACGTTGTCGTACCCTCACCTTGACCCTAAACCGTCCTCGTTTCCTAACCCTAACCCTAGCCCGAACCCTAACCCTAACCCTTCCCCGAAGCCTGACCCACAGCCGTCCCCTAATCCTAACTCGTACGCTGACACTAACCCGCGCCCTCACACGTACGCTCCCCCTAAAGCGTTGTCGTACCCTCACCTGGACCCTAAACCGTCCCCGTGCCCTAACCCTAACCCTAGCCCGAACCCTAACCCCAACCCTTCCCCGAAGCCTGAACCTCACCCGTCCCCTAATCCTAACCCGTACGCTGACACTAACCCGCGCCCTCACACGTACGCTCCCCCTAAACCGTTGTCGTACCCTCACCTGGACCCTAAACCTTCCCCGTCCCCTAACCCTAACCCTAGCCCGAACCCTAACCCTAACCCTTCCCCGAAGCCTGACCCTCACCCGTCCCCTAATCCTAACCCGTACGCTGACACTAACCCGCGCCCTCACACGTACGCTCCCCCTAAAGCGTTGTCGTACCCTCACCTGGACCCTAAACCGTCCCCATCCCCTAACCCTAACCCTAGCCCGAACCCTAACCCTAAACCTTCCCCGAAGCCTGACCCTCACCCGTCCCCTAATCCTAACCCGTACGCTGACACTAACCCGCGCCATCACACGTACGCTCCCCCTAAAGCGTTGTCGTACCCTCACCTGGACCCTAAACCGTCCCCGTCCCCTAACCCTAACCCTAGCCCGAACCCTAACCCTAACCCTTCCCCGAAGCCTGACCCTCACCCGTCCCCTAATCCTAACCCGTACGCTGACACTAACCCACGCCCTCACACGTACGCTCCCCCTAAAGCGTTGTCGTACCCTCACCTGGACCCTAAACCTTCCCCGTCACCTAACCCTAACCCTAGACCGAACCCTAACCGTAACCCTTCCCCGAAGCCTGACCCTCACCCGTCCCCTAATACTAACCCGTACGCTGACACTAACCCGCGCCCTCACACGTACGCTCCCCCTAAAGCGTTGTCGTACCCTCACCTGGACCCTAAACCGTCCCCGTACCCTAACCCTAACCCTAGCCCGAACCCTAACCCTAACCCTTCCCCGAAGCCTGACCCTCACCCGTCCCCTAATCCTAACCCGTACGCTGACACTAACCCGCGCCCTCACACGTACGCTCCCCCTAAAGCGTTGTCGTACCCTCACCTGGACCCTAAACCGTCCCCGTCCCCTAACCCTAACCCTAGCCCAAACCCTAACCCTAACCCTTCCCCGAAGCCTGACCCTCACCCGTCCCCTAATCCTAACCCGTACGCTGACACTAACCCGCGCCCTCACACGTACGCTCCCCCTAAAGCGTTGTCGTACCCTCACCTGGACCCTAAACCGTCCCCGTCCCCTAACCCTAACCGTAGCCCGAACCCTAACCCTAACCCCTCCCCGAAGCCTGACCCTCACCCGTCCCCTAATCCTAACCCGTACGCTGACACTAACCCGTGCCCTCACATGTACGCTCCCCCTAAAGCGTTGTCGTACCCTCACCTGGACCCTAAACCGTCCCCGTTCCCTAACCCTAACCCTAGCCCAAACCCTAACCCTAACCCTTCCCCGAAACCTGACCCTCACCCGTCCCCTAATCCTAACCCGTACGCTGACACTAAGCCACGCCCTCACACGTACGCTCCCCCTAAAGCGTTGTCGTACCCTCACCTGGACCCTAAACCGTCCCCGTCCCCTAACCCTAACCCTAGCCCGAACCCTAACACTAACCCTTCCCCGAAGCCTGACCCTCACCCGTCCCCTAATCCTAACCCGTACGCTGACACTAACCCACGCCCTCACACGTACGCTCCCCCTACAACGTTGTCGTACCCTCACCTTGACCCTAAACCGTCCTCGTTTCCTAACCCTAACCCTAGCCCGAACCCTAACCCTAACCCTTCCCCGAAGCCTGACCCTCACCCGTCCCCTAATCCTTACTCGTACGCTGACACTAACACACGCCCTCACACGTATGCTCCCCCTAAAGCGTTGTCGTACCCTCACCTGGACCCTAAACCTTCCCCGTCCCCTAACCCTAACCCTAGACCGAACCCTAACCCTAACCCTTCCCCGAAGCCTGACCCTCACCCGTCCCCTAATCCTAACCCGTACGCTGACACTAACCCACGCCCTCACACGTACGCTGCCCCTAAAGCGTTGTCGTACCCTCACCTGGACCCTAAACCGTCCCCGTCCCCTAACCCTAACCCTAGCCCGAACCCTAACCCTAACCCTTCCCCGAAGCCTGACCCTCACCCGTCTCCTAATCCTAACCCGTACGCTGACACTAACCCGTGCCCTCACACGTACGCTCCCCCTAAACCGTTGTCGTACCCTCACCTGGACCCTAAACCTTCCCCGTCCCCTAACCCTAACCCTAGCCCGAACCCTAACCCTAACACTTCCCCGAAGCCTGACCCTCACCCGTCCCCTAATCCTAACCCGTACGCTGACAATAACCCGCGCCCTCACACGTACGCTCCCCCTAAAGCGTTGTCGTACCCTCACCTGGACCCTAAACCGTCCCCGTCCCCTAACCCTAACCCTAGCCCGAACCCTAGCCCTAACCCTTCCCCGAAGCCTGACCCTCACCCGTCCCCTAATCCTAACCCGTACGCTGACACTAAGCCGCGCCCTCACACGTACGCTCCCCCTAAAGCGTTGTCGTACCCTCACCTGGACCCTAAACCGTCCCCGTCCCCTAACCCTAACCCTAGCCCGAACCCTAACCCTAACCCTTCCCCGAAGCCTGACCCTCACCCGTCGCCTAATCCTAACCCGTACGCTGACACTAACCCGCGCCCTCACACGTACGCTCCCCCTAAAGCGTTGTCGTACCGTCACCTGGACCCTAAACCTTCCCCGTCCCCTAACCCTAACCCTAGCCCGAACCCTAACCCTAACCCTTCCCCGAAGCCTGACCCTCACCCGTCCCCTAATCCTAACCCGTACGCTGACACTAACCCACGCCCTCACACGTACGCTCCCCCTAAAGCGTTGTCGTACCCTCACCTGGACCCTAAACCGTCCCCGTCCCCTAACCCTAACCCTAGCCCAAACCCTAACCCTAACCCTTCCCCGAAGCCTGACCCTCACCCGTCCCCTAATCCTAACCCGTACGCTGACACTAACCCGCGCCCTCACACGTACGCTCCCCCTAAAGCGTTGTCGTACCCTCACCTGGACCCTAAACCGTCCCCGTCCCCTAACCCTAACCGTAGCCCGAACCCTAACCCTAACCCTTCCCCGAAGCCTGACCCTCACCCGTCCCCTAATCCTAACCCGTACGCTGACACTAACCCGTGCCCTCACATGTACGCTCCCCCTAAAGCGTTGTCGTACCCTCACCTGGACCCTAAACCGTCCCCGTTCCCTAACCCTAACCCTAGCCCAAACCCTAACCCTAACCCTTCCCCGAAACCTGACCCTCACCCGTCCCCTAATCCTAACCCGTACGCTGACACTAAGCCACGCCCTCACACGTACGCTCCCCCTAAAGCGTTGTCGTACCCTCACCTGGACCCTAAACCGTCCCCGTCCCCTAACCCTAACCCTAGCCCGAACCCTAACCCTAACCCTTCCCCGAAGCCTGACCCTCACCCGTCCCCTAATCCTAACCCGTACGCTGACACTAACCCACGCCCTCACACGTACGCTCCCCCTACAACGTTGTCGTACCCTCACCTTGACCCTAAACCGTCCTCGTTTCCTAACCCTAACCCTAGCCCGAACCCTAACCCTAACCCTTCCCCGAAGCCTGACCCTCACCCGTCCCTTAATCCTTACTCGTACGCTGACACTAACACACGCCCTCACACGTATGCTCCCCCTAAAGCGTTGTCGTACCCTCACCTGGACCCTAAACCTTCCCCGTCCCCTAACCCTAACCCTAGACCGAACCCTAACCCTAACCCTTCCCCGAAGCCTGACCCTCACCCGTCCCCTAATCCTAACCCGTACGCTGACACTAACCCACGCCCTCACACGTACGCTGCCCCTAAAGCGTTGTCGTACCCTCACCTGGACCCTAAACCGTCCCCGTCCCCTAACCCTAACCCTAGCCCGAACCCTAACCCTAACCCTTCCCCGAAGCCTGACCCTCACCCGTCTCCTAATCCTAACCCGTACGCTGACACTAACCCGTGCCCTCACACGTACGCTCCCCCTAAACCGTTGTCGTACCCTCACCTGGACCCTAAACCTTCCCCGTCCCCTAACCCTAACCCTAGCCCGAACCCTAACCCTAACACTTCCCCGAAGCCTGACCCTCACCCGTCCCCTAATCCTAACCCGTACGCTGACAATAACCCGCGCCCTCACACGTACGCTCCCCCTAAAGCGTTGTCGTACCCTCACCTGGACCCTAAACCGTCCCCGTCCCCTAACCCTAACCCTAGCCCGAACCCTAGCCCTAACCCTTCCCCGAAGCCTGACCCTCACCCGTCCCCTAATCCTAACCCGTACGCTGACACTAAGCCGGGCCCTCACACGTACGCTCCCCCTAAAGCGTTGTCGTACCGTCACCTGGACCCTAAACCTTCCCCGTCCCCTAACCCTAACCCTAGCCCGAACCCTAACCCTAACCCTTCCCCGAAGCCTGACCCTCACCCGTCCCCTAATCCTAACCCGTACGCTGACACTAACCCGCGCCCTCACACGTACGCTCCCCCTACAGCGTTGTCGTACCCTCACCTGGACCCTAAACCGTCCCCGTTTCCTAACCCTAACCCTAGCCCGAACCCTAACCCTAACCGTTCCCCGAAGCCTGACCCTCACCCGTCCCCTAATCCTAACCCGTACGCTGACACTAACCCGCGCCCTCACACGTACGCTCCCCCTACAGCGTTGTCGTACCCTCACCTGGACCCTAAACCGTCCCCGTCCCCTAACCCTAACCCTAGCCCGAACCCTAACCCTAACACTTCCCCGAAGCCTGACCCTCACCCGTCCCCTAATCCTAACCCGTACGCTGACACTAACCCGCGCCCTCACACGTACGCTCCCCCTAAAGCGTTGTCGTACCCTCACCTGGACCCTAAACCGTCCCCGTCCCCTAACCCTTACCCTAGCCCGAACCCTAACCCTAACCCTTCCCCGAAGCCTGACCCTCTCCCGTCCCCTAATCCTAAACCGTACGCTGACACTAACCCGCGCCCTCACACGTACGCTCCCCCTAATGCGTTGTCGTACCCTCACCTGGACCCTAAACCGTCCCCGTCCCCTAACCCTAACCCTAGCCCGAACCCTAACCCTAACCCTTCCCCGAAGCCTGACCCTCACCCGTCCCCTAATCCTAACCCGTACGCTGACACTAACCCGCGCCCTCACACGTACGCTCCCCCTACAGCATTGTCGTACCCTCACCTGGACCCTAAACCGTCCCCGTCCCCTAACCCTAACCCTAGCCTGAACCCTAACCCTAACCCTTCCCCGAAGCCTGACCCTCACCCGTCCCCTAATCCTAACCCGTACGCTGACACTAACCCGCGCCCTCACACGTACGCTCCCCCTAAAGCGTTGTCGTACCCTCACCTGGACCCTAAACCGTCCCCGTCCCCTAACCCTAACCCTAGCCCAAACCCTAACCCTAACCCTTCCCCGAAGCCTGACCCTCACCCGTCCCCTAATCCTAACCCGTACACTGACACTAAGCCGCGCCCTCACACGTACGCTCCCCCTAAAGCGTTGTCGTACCCTCACCTGGACCCTAAACCGTCCCCGTCCCCTAACCCTAACCCTAGCCCGAACCCTAACCCTAACCCTTCCCCGAAGCCTGACACTCACCCTTCCCCTAATCCTAACCCGTACGCTGACACTAACCCGCGCCCTCACACGTACGCTCCCCCTAAAGCGTTGTCGTACCCTCACCTGGACCCTAAACCCTCCCCGTCCCCTAACCCTAGCCCGAACCCTAACCCTAACCCTTCCCCGAAGCCTGACCTTCACCCGTCCCCTAATCCTAATCCGTACGCTGACACGAATCCGTGCCCTCACACGTACGCTCCCCCTGAAGCGTTGTCGTACCCTCACCTGGACCCTAAACCGTCCCCGTCCCCTAACCCTAACCCTAGCCCGAACCCTAACCCTAACCCTTCCCCGAAGCCTGACCCTCACCCGTCCCCTAATCCTAACCCGTACGCTGACACTAAGCCGCGCCCTCACACGTACGCTCCCCCTAAAGCGTTGTCGTACCCTCACCTGGACCCTAAACCGTCCCCGTCCCCTAACCCTAACCCTAGCCCGAACCCTAACCCTAACCCTTCCCCGAAGCCTGACCCTCACCCGTCCCCTAATCCTAACCCGTACGCTGACACTAACCCGCGCCCTCACACGTACGCTCCCCCTAAAGCGTTGTCGTACCCTCACCTGGACCCTAAACCTTCCCCGTCTCCTAACCCTAACCCTAGCCCGAACCCTAACCCTAACCCTTCCCCGAAGCCTGACCCTCACACGTCCCCTAATCCTAACCCGTACGCTGACACTAAGCCGCGCCCTCACACGTACGCTCCCCCTAAACCGTTGTCGTACCCTCACCTGGACCCTAAACCGTCCCCGTCCCCTAACCCTAACCCTAGCCCGAACCCTAGCCCTAACCCTTCCCCGAAGCCTGACCCTCAACCGTCCCCTAATCCTAACCCGTACGCTGACACGAACCCGCGCCCTCACACGTACGCTCCCCCTAGAGCGTTGTCGTACCCTCACCTGGACCCTAAACCGTCCCCATCCCCTAACCCTAAGCCTAGCCCGAACCCTAACCCTAACGCTTCCCCGAAGCCTGACCCTCACCCGTCCCCTAATCCTAACCCGTACGCTGACACTAACCCGCGCCCTCACACGTACGCTCCCCCTAAAGCGTTGTCGTACCCTCACCTGGACCCTAAACCGTCCCCGTTCCCTAACCCTAACCCTAGCCCGAACCCTAACCCTAAACCTTCCCCGAAGCCTGACCCTCACCCGTCCCCTAATCCTAACCCGTACACTGACACTAACCCGCGCCATCACACGTACGCTCCCCCTAAAGCGTTGTCGTACCCTCACCTGGACCCTAAACCGTCCCCGTCCCCTAACCCTAACCCTAGCCCGAACCCTAACCCTAACCCTTCCCCGAAGCCTGACCCTCACCCGTCCCCTAATCCTAACCCGTACGCTGACACTAACCCACGCCCTCACACGTACGCTCCCCATAAAGCGTTGTCGAACCCTCACCTGGACCCTAAACCTTCCCCGTCACCTAACCCTAACCCTAGACCGAACCCTAACCGTAACCCTTCCCCGAAGCCTGACCCTCACCCGTCCCCTAATACTAACCCGTACGCTGACACTAACCCGCGCCCTCACACGTACGCTCCCCCTAAAGCGTTGTCGTACCCTCACCTGGACCCTAAACCGTCCCCGTCCCCTAACCCTAACCCTAGCCCAAACCCTAACCCTAACCCTTCCCCGAAGCCTGACCCTCACCCGTCCCCTAATCCTAACCCGTACGCTGACACTAACCCGCGCCCTCACACGTACGCTCCCCCTAAAGCGTTGTCGTACCCTCACCTGGACCCTAAACCGTCCCCGTCCCCTAACCCTAACCGTAGCCCGAACCCTAACCCTAACCCTTCCCCGAAGCCTGACCCTCACCCGTCCCCTAATCCTAACCCGTACGCTGACACTAACCCGTGCCCTCACACGTACGCTCCCCCTAAAGCGTTGTCGTACCCTCACCTGGACCCTAAACCGTCCCCGTTCCCTAACCCTAACCCTAGCCCAAACCCTAACCCTAACCCTTCCCCGAAGCCTGACCCTCACCCGTCCCCTAATCCTAACCCGTACGCTGACACTAAGCCACGCCCTCACACGTACGCTCCCCCTAAAGCGTTGTCGTACCCTCACCTGGACCCTAAACCGTCCCCGTCCCCTAACCCTAACCCTAGCCCGAACCCTAACCCTAACCCTTCCCCGAAGCCTGACCCTCACCCGTCCCCTAATCCTAACCCGTACGCTGACACTAACCCACGCCCTCACACGTACGCTCCCCCTACAACGTTGTCGTACCCTCACCTTGACCCTAAACCGTCCTCGTTTCCTAACCCTAACCCTAGCCCGAACCCTAACCCTAACCCTTCCCCGAAGCCTGACCCTCACCCGTCCCCTAATCCTAACTCGTACGCTGACACTAACACACGCCCTCACACGTACGCTCCCCCTAAAGCGTTGTCGTACCCTCACCTGGACCCTAAACCTTCCCCGTCCCCTAACCCTAACCCTAGACCGAACCCTAACCCTAACCCTTCCCCGAAGCCTGACCCTCACCCGTCCCCTAATCCTAACCCGTACGCTGACACTAACCCACGCCCTCACACGTACGCTGCCCCTAAAGCGTTGTCGTACCCTCACCTGGACCCTAAACCGTCCCCGTCCCCTAACCCTAACCCTAGCCCGAACCCTAACCCTAACCCTTCCCCGAAGCCTGACCCTCACCCGTCTCCTAATCCTAACCCGTACGCTGACACTAACCCGTGCCCTCACACGTACGCTCCCCCTAAACCGTTGTCGTACCCTCACCTGGACCCTAAACCTTCCCCGTCCCCTAACCCTAACCCTAGCCCGAACCCTAACCCTAACACTTCCCCGAAGCCTGACCCTCACCCGTCCCCTAATCCTAACCCGTACGCTGACAATAACCCGCGCCCTCACACGTACGCTCCCCCTAAAGCGTTGTCGTACCCTCACCTGGACCCTAAACCGTCCCCGTCCCCTAACCCTAACCCTATCCCGAACCCCAGCCCTAACCCTTCCCCGAAGCCTGACCCTCACCCGTCCCCTAATCCTAACCCGTACGCTGACACTAAGCCGCGCCCTCACATGTACGCTCCCCCTAAAGCGTTGTCGTACCCTCACCTGGACCCTAAACCGTCCCCGTCCCCTAACCCTAACCCTAGCCCGAACCCTAACCCTAACCCTTCCCCGAAGCCTGACCCTCACCCGTCGCCTAATCCTAACCCGTACGCTGACACTAACCCGCGCCCTCACACGTACGCTCCCCCTAAAGCGTTGTCGTACCGTCACCTGGACCCTAAACCTTCCCCGTCCCCTAACCCTAACCCTAGCCCGAACCCTAACCCTAACCCTTCCCCGAAGCCTGACCCTCACCCGTCCCCTAATCCTAACCCGTACGCTGACACTAACCCGCGCCCTCACACGTACGCTCCCACTACAGCGTTGTCGTACCCTCACCTGGACCCTAAACCGTCCCCGTTTCCTAACCCTAACCCTAGCCCGAACCCTAACCCTAACCGTTCCCCAAAGCCTGACCCTCACCCGTCGCCTAATCCTAACCCGTACGCTGACACTAACCCGCGCCCTCACACCTACACTCCCCCTACAGCGTTGTCGTACCCTCACCTGGACCCTAAACCGTCCCCGTCCCCTAACCCTAACCCTAGCCCGAACCCTAACCCTAACACTTCCCCGAAGCCTGACCCTCACCCGTACCCTAATCCTAACCCGTACGCTGACACTAACCCGCGCCCTCACACGTACGCTCCCCCTAAAGCGTTGTCGTACCCTCACCTGGACCCTAAACCGTCCCCGTCCCCTAACCCTTACCCTAGCCCGAACCCTAACCCTAACCCTTCCCCGAAGCCTGACCCTCTCCCGTCCCCTAATCCTAAACCGTACGCTGACACTAACCCGCGCCCTCAAACGTACGCTCCCCCTAAAGCGTTGTCGTATCCTCACCTGGACCCTAAACCGTCCCCGTCCCCTAACCCTAACCCTAGCCCGAACCCTAACCCTAACCCTTCCCCGAAGCCTGACCCTCACCCGTCCCCTAATCCTAACCCGTACGCTGACACTAACCCGCGCCCTCACACGTACGCTACCCCTACAGCATTGTCGTACCCTCACCTGGACCCTAAACCGTCCCCGTCCCCTAACCCTAACCCTAGCCCGAACCCTAACCCTAACCCTTCCCCGAAGCCTGACCCTCACCCGTCCCCTAATCCTAACCCGTACGCTGACACTAACCCACGCCCTCACACGTACGCTCCCCCTAAAGCGTTGTCGTACCCTCACCTGGACCCTAAACCGTCCCCGTCCCCTAACCCTAACCCTAGCCCGAACCCTAACCCTAACCCTTCCCCGAAGCCTGACACTCACCCTTCCCCTAATCCTAACCCGTACGCTGACACTAACCCGCGCCCTCACACGTACGCTCCCCCTAAAGCGTTGTCGTACCCTCACCTGGACCCTAAACCGTCCCCGTCCCCTAACCCTAGCCCGAACCCTAACCCTAACCCTTCCCCGAAGCCTGACCTTCACCCGTCCCCTAATCCTAATCCGTACGCTGACACTAATCCGCGCCCTCACACGTACGCTCCCCCTGAAGCGTTGTCGTACCCTCACCTGGACCCTAAACCGTCCCCGTCCCCTAACCCTAACCCTAGCCCGAACCCTAACCCTAACCCTTCCCCGAAGCCTGACCCTCACCCGTCCCCTAATCCTAACCCGTACGCTGACACTAAGCCGCGCCCTCACACGTACGCTCCCCCTAAAGCGTTGTCGTACCCTCACCTGGACCCTAAACCGTCCCCATCCCCTAACCCTAACCGTAGCCCGAACCCTAACCCTAACCCTTCCCCGAAGCCTGACCCTCAGCCATCCCCTAATCCTAACCCGTACGCTGACACTAACCCGCGCCCTCACACGTACGCTCCCCCTAAAGCGTTGTCGTACCCTCACCTGGACCCTAAACCGTTCCCGTCCCCTAACCCTAACCCTAGCCCGAACCCTAACCCTAACCCTTCCCCGAAGCCTGACCCTCACACGTCCCCTAATCCTAACCCGTACGCTGACACTAACCCGCGCCCTCACACGTACGCTCCCCCTAAAGCGTTGTCGTACCCTCACCTGGACCCTAAACCGTCCCCATCCCCTAACCCTAACCCTAGCCCGAACCCTAACCCTAACCCTTCCCCGAAGCCTGACCCTCACCCGTCCCCTAATCCTAACCCGTACGCTGACACTAACCCGCGCCCTCACACGTACGCTCCCCCTAAAGCGTTGTCGTACCCTCACCTGGACCCTAAACCGTCCCCGTCCCCTAACCCTAACCCTAGCCCGAACCCTAACCCTAACCCTTCCCCGAAGCCTGACCCTCACCCGTCCCCTAATCCTAACCCGTACGCTGACACTAACCCGCGCCCTCACACGTACGCTCCCCCTAAAGCGTTGTCGTACCCTCACCTGGACCCTAAACCGTCCCCGTCCCCTAACCCTAACCCTAGCCCGAACCCTAACCCTACACTTACCCAAAGCCTGACCCTCAGCCGTCCCCTAATCCTAACCCATACGCTGACACTAACCCGCGCCCTCACACGTACACTCCCCCTAGAGCGTTGTCGTACCCTCACCTGGACCCTAAACCGTCCCCGTCCCCTAACACTAACCCTAGCCCGAACCCTAACCCTAACTCTTCCCCGAAGCCTGACCCTCAGCCGTCCCCTTATCCTAACCCGTACGCTGACACTAACCCGCGCCCTCACACGTACGCTCCCCCTACAGCGTTGTCATACCATCACCTGGACCCTAAACCCTCCCTGTCCCCTAACCCTAACCCTAGCCCGAACCCTAACCCTAACCCTTCCCCGAAGCCTGACCCTCACCCGTCCCCTAATACTAACCCGTACGCTGACACTAACCCGCGCCCTCACACGTACGCTCCCCCTAAAGCGTTGTCGTACCCTCACCTGGACCATAAACCTTCTTCGTCCCCTAACCCTAACCCTAGACCGAACCATAACCCTAACCCTTCCCCGAAGCCTGACCCTCACCCGTCCCCTAATCCTAACCCGTACGCTGACACTAACCCGCGCCCTCACACGTACGCTTCCCCTAGAGCGTTGTCATACCCTTACATGGACCCTAAACCCTCCCCGTCCCCTAACCCTAAACCTAGCCCGAACCCTAACCCTAACCCTTCCCCGAAGCCTGACCCTCACCCGTCCCCTAATCCTAACCCGTACGCTGACACTAACCCGCGCCCTCACACGTGCGCTCCCCCTAAAGCGTTGTCGTACCCTGACCTGGACCCTAAACCGTCCCCGTCCCCTAACCCTAACCCTAGCCCGAATCCTAACCCTAACCCTTATCCGAAGCCTGAACCTCACCCGTCCCCTAATCCTAAACCGTACCCTGACACTAAACCACGCCGTCACACGTTCGCTCCCCCTAAAGCGTTGTCGTACCCTCACCTGGACCCTAAACCGTCCCCGTCCCCTAACGCTAACCCTGGCCGAACCCTAACCCTAACCCTTCCCCGAAGCCTGACCCTCACCCTTCCCCTAATCCTAACCCGTACGCTGACACTAACCCGCGCCCTCACACGTACGCTCCCCCTAAAGCGTTGTCGTACCCTCACCTGGACCCTAAACCGTCCCCGTCCCCTAACCCTAACCCTAGCCCGAACCCTAACCCTAACCCTTCCCCGAAGCCTAACCCTCCCCCGTCCCCTAATCCTAACCCGTACGCTGACACTAACCCGCGCCCTCACACGTACGCTCCCCCTAAAGCGTTGTCGTACCCTCACCTGGACCCTAAACCGTCCCCGTCCCCTAACCCTAACCCTAGCCCGAACCCTAACCCTAACCCTTCCCCGAAGCCTGACCCTCACCCGTCCCCTAATCCTAACCCGTACGCTGACACTAACCCGCGCCCTCACACGTACGCTCCCCCTAAAGCATTGTCGTACCCTCACCTTGAACCTAAACCGTCCCCGTTTCCTAACCCTAACCCTAGCCCGAACCCTAACCCTAACCCTTTCCCGAAGCCTGACCCTCACCCGTCCCCTAATCCTAACCCGTACGCTGACACTAACCCACGCCCTCACACGTACGCTCCCCCTAAAGCGTTGTCTTACCCTCACCTGGACCCTAAACTGTCACGGTACCCTAACCCTAACCCTAGCCCGAACCCTAACCCTAACCCTTCCCCGAAGCCTGACCCTCACCCGTCCCTAATCCTAACCCGTACGCTGACACTAACCCACGCCCTCACACGTACGCTCCCCCTACAGCGTTGTCGTACCCTCACCTGGACCCTAAACCGTCCCCGTCCCCTAACCGTAACCCTAGCCCGAACCCTAACCCTAACCCTTCCCCGAAGCCTGACCCTCACCCGTCCCCTAATCCTAACCCGTACGCTGACACTAACCCGCGCCCTCACACGTACGCTCCCCCTAAAGCGTTGTCGTACCCTCACCTGGACCCTAAACCGTCCCCGTCCCCTAACCCTAACCCTAGCCCGAACCCTAACCCTAACTCTTCCCCGAAGCCTGACCCTCACCCGTCCCCTAATCCTAACCCGTACGCTGACACTAACCCGCGCCCTCACACGTACGCTTCTCCTAGAGCGTTGTCATACCCTTACATGGACCCTAAACCCTCCCTGTCCCCTAACCCTAAACCTAGCCCGAACCCTAACCCTAACCCTTCCCCGAAGCCTGACCCTCACCCGTCCCCTAATCCTAACCCGTACGCTGACACTAACCCGCGCCCTCACACGTGCGCTCGCCCTAAAGCGTTGTCGTACCCTGACCTGGACCCTAAACCGTCCCCGTCCCCTAACCCTAACCCTAGCCCGAACCCTAACCCTAACCCTTATCCGAAGCCTGAACCTCACCCGTCCCCTAATCCTAAACCGTACCCTGACACTAAACCGTGCCGTCACACGTTCGCTCCCCCTAAAGCGTTGTCGTACCCTCACCTGGACCCTAAACCGTCCCCGTCCCCTAACGCTAACCCTGGCCGAACCCTAACCCTAACCCTTCCCCGAAGCCTGACCCTCACCCTTCCCCTAATCCTAACCCGTACGCTGACACTAACCCGCGCCCTCACACGTACGCTCCCCCTAAAGCATTGTCGTACCCTCACCTGGACCCTAAACCGTCCCCGTCCCCTAACCCTAACCCTAGCCCGAACCCTAACCCTAACCCTTCCCCGAAGCCTAACCCTCCCCCGTCCCCTAATCCTAACCCGTACGCTGACACTAACCCGCGCCCTCACACGTACGCTCCCCCTAAAGCGTTGTCGTACCCTCACCTGGACCCTAAACCGTCCCCGTCCCCTAACCCTAACCCTAGCCCGAACCCTAACCCTAACCCTTCCCCGAAGCCTGACCCTCACCCGTCCCCTAATCCTAACCCGTACGCTGACACTAACCCGCGCCCTCACACGTACGCTCCCCCTAAAGCATTGTCGTACCCTCACCTTGAACCTAAACCGTCCCCGTTTCCTAACCCTAACCCTAGCCCGAACCCTAACCCTAACCCTTTCCCGAAGCCTGACCCTCACCCGTCCCCTAATCCTAACCCGTACGCTGACACTAACCCACGCCCTCACACGTACGCTCCCCCTAAAGCGTTGTCGTACACTCACCTGGACCCTAAACCGTCCCCGTCGCCTAACCATAACCCTAGCCCGAACCCTAACCCTAACCCTTCCCCGAAGCCTGACCCTCACCCGTCCCCTAATCCTAACCCGTACGCTGACACTAACCCGCGCCCTCACACGTACGCTCCCCCTAAAGCGTTGTCGTACCCTCACCTGGACCCTAAACCGTCCCCGTCCCCTAACGCTAACCCTAGCTCGAACCCTAACCCTAACTCTTCCCCGAAGCCTGACCCTCACCCGTCCCCTAATCCTAACCCGTACGCTGACACTAACCTGCGCCCTCACACGTACGCTTCCCCTAGAGCGTTGTCATACCCTCACATGGACCCTAAACCCTCCCCGTCCCCTAACCCTAACCCAGCCCGAACCCTAACCCTAACCCTTCCCCGAAGCCTGACCCTCACCCGTCCCCTAATCCTAACCCGTACGCTGACACGAACCCGCGCCCTCACACGTACGCTCCCCCTAGAGCGTTGTCGTACCCTCACCTGGACCCTAAACCGTCCCCGTCCCCTAACCCTAACCCTAGCCCGAACCCTAACCCTAACCCTTCCCCGAAGCCTGACCCTCACCCGTCCCCTAATCCTAACCCGTACGCTGACACTAACCCGCGCCCTCACACGTACGCTCCCCCTAGAGCGTTGTCGTACCCTCAGCTGGACCCTAAACCGTCCCCGTCCCCTAACCCTAACCCTAGCCCGAACCCTAACCCTAACTCTTCCCCGAAGCCTGACCCTCACCCGTCCCCTAATCCTAACCCGTACGCTGACACTAACCCGCGCCCTCACACGTACGCTTCCCCTAGAGCGTTGTCATACCCTCACATGGACCCTAAACCCTCCCCGTCCCCTAACCCTAACCCTAGCCCGAACCCTAACCCTAACCCTTCCCCGAAGCCTGACCCTCACCCGTCCCCTAATCCTAACCCGTACGCTGACACTAACCCGCGCCCTCACACGTACGCTCCCCCTAGAGCGTTGTCGTACCCTCACCTGGACCCTAAACCGTCCCCGTCCCCTAACCCTAACCCTAGCCCGAACCGTAACCCTAACTCTTCCCCGAAGCCTGACCCTCACCCGTCCCCTAATCCTAACCCGTACGCTGACACTAACCCGCGCCCTCACACGTACGCTTCCCCTAGAGCGTTGTCATACCCTCACATGGACCCTAAACCCTCCCCGTCCCCTAACCCTAACCCTAGCCCGAACCCTAACCCTAACCCTTCCCCGAAGCCTGATCCTCACCCGTACCCTAATCCTAACCCGTACGCTGACACGAACCCGCGCCCTCACACGTACGCTCCCCCTAGAGCGTTGTCGTACCCTCACCTGGACCCTAAACCGACCCCGTCCCCTAACCCTAACCCTAGCCCGAACCCTAACCCTAACCCTTCCCCGAAGCCTGACCCTCACCCGTCCCCTAATCCTAAACCGTAAGCTGACACTAACCCGCGCCCTCACACGTACGCTCCCCCTAGAGCGTTGTCGTACCCTCACCTGGACCCTAAACCGTCCCCGTCCCCTAACCCTAACCCTAGCCCGAACCCTAACCCTAACTCTTCCCCGAAGCCTGACCCTCACCCGTCCCCTAATCCTAAACCGTACGCTGACACTAACCCGCGCCCTCACACGTACGCTTCCCCTAGAGCGTTGTCATACCCTCACATGGACCCTAAACACTCCCCGTCCCCTAACCCTAAACCTAGCCCGAAACCTAACCCTAACCCTTCCCCGAAGCCTGACCCTCACCCGTCCCCTAATCCTAACCCGTACGCTGACACTATCCCGCGCCCTCACACGTGCGCTCCCCCTAAAGCGTTGTCGTACCCTGACCTGGACCCTATACCGTCCCCGTCCCCTAACACTAACCCTAGCCCGAACCCTAACCCTAACCCTTATCCGAAGCCTGAACCTCACCCGTCCCCTAATCCTAAACCGTACCTTGACACTAAACCGCGCCGTCACACGTTCGCTCCCCCTAAAGCGTTGTCGTACCCTCACCTGGACCCTAAACCGTCCCCGTCCCCTAACGCTAACCCTGGCCGAACCCTAACCCTAACCCTTCCCCGAAACCTGACCCTCACCCTTCCCCTAATCCTAACCCGTACACTGACACTAACCCGCGCCCTCACACGTACGCTCCCCCTAAAGCGTTGTCGTACCCTCACCTGGACCCTAAACCGTCCCCGTCCCCTAACCCTAACCCTTGCCCGAACCCTAACCCTAACCCTTCCCCGAAGCCTAACCCTCCCCCGTCCCCTAATCCTAACCCGTACGCTGACACTAACCCGCGCCCTCACACGTACGCTCCCCCTAAAGCGTTGTCGTACCCTCACCTGGACCCTAAACCGTCCCCGTCCCCTAACCCTAACCCTAGCCCGAACCCTAACCCTAACCCTTCCACGAAGCCTGACCCTCACCCGTCCCCTAATCCTAACCCGTACGCTGACACTAACCCGCGCCCTCACACGTACGGTCCCCCTAAAGCGTTGTCGTACCCTCACCTTGAACCTAAACCGTCCCCGTTTCCTAACCCTAACCCTAGCCCGAACCCTAACCCTAACCCTTTCCCGAAGCCTGACCCTCACCCGTCCCCTAATCCTAACCCGTACGCTGACACTAACCCGCGCCCTCACACGTACGCTCCCCCTAAAGCGTTGTCGTACACTCACCTGGACCCTAAACCGTCCCCGTCCCCTAACCCTAACCCTAGCCCGAACCCTAACCCTAACCCTTCCCCGAAGCCTGACCCTCACCCGTCCCCTAATCCTAACCCGTACGCTGACACTAACCCGCGCCCTCACACGTACGCTCCCCCTAAAGCGTTGTCGTACCCTCGCCTGGACCCTAAACCGTCCCCGTCCCCTATCCCTAACCCTAGCCCGAAACCTAACCCTAACCCTTCCCCGAAGCCTGACCCTCACCCGTCCACAAATCCTAACCCGTACGCTGACACTAACCCGCGCCCTCACACGTACGCTCCCCTTAAAGCGTTGTCGTACCCTCACCTGGACCCTAAACCGTCCCCGTCCCCTAACCCTAACCGTAGCCCGAACCCTAACCCTAACCCTTCCCCGAAGCCTGACCCTCACCCGTCCCCTAATCCTAACCCATACGCTGACACTAACCCGCGCCCTCACACGTACGCTCCCCCTAAAGCGTTGTCGTACCCTCACCTGGACCCTAAACCGTCCCCGTCCCCTAACCCTAACCCTAGCCCGAACCCTAACCCTAACCCTTCCCTGAAGCCTGACCCTCACCCGTCCCCTAATCCTAACCCGTACGCTGACACTAACCCGCGCCCTCACACGTACGCTCCCCCTAAAGCGTTGTCGTACCCTCACCTGGACCCTAAACCGTCCCCATCCCTTAACCCTAACCCTAGCCCAAACCCTAACCCTAACCCTTCCCCGAAGCCTGACCCTCACCCGTCCCCTAATCCTAACCCGTACGCTGACACTAACCCGCGCCCTCACACGTACGCTCCCCCTAAAGCGTTGTCGTCCCCTCACCTTGATCCTAAACCGTCCCCGTCCCCTAACCCTAACCCTAGCCCGAACCCTAACCCTAACCCTTCCCCGAAGCCTGACCCTCACCCGTCCCCTAATCCTAACCCGTACGCTGACACTAACCCGCGCCCTCACACGTACGCTCCCCCTAAAGCGTTGTCGTACCCTCACCTGGACCCTAAACCGTCCCCGTCCCCTAACCCTAACCCTAGCCCGAACCCTAACCCTAACCCTTCCCCGAAGCCTGACCCTCACCCGTCCCCTAATCCTAACCCGTACGCTGACACTAACCCGCGCCCTCACACGTACGCTCCCCCTAAAGCGTTGTCGTACCCTCACCTGGACCCTAAACCGTCCCCGTCCCCTAACCCTAACCCTAGCCCGAACCCTAACCCTAACCCTTCCCTGAAGCCTGACCCTCACCCGTCCCCTAATCCTAACCCGTACGCTGACACTAACCCGCGCCCTCACACGTACGCTCCCCCTAAAGCGTTGTCGTACCCTCACCTGGACCCTAAACCGTCCCCATCCCTTAACCCTAACCCTAGCCCAAACCCTAACCCTAACCCTTCCCCGAAGCCTGACCCTCACCCGTCCCCTAATCCTAACCCGTACGCTGACACTAACCCGCGCCCTCACACGTAGGCTCCCCCTAAAGCGTTGTCGTCCCCTCACCTTGATCCTAAACCGTCCCCGTCCCCTAACCCTAACCCTAGCCCGAACCCTAACCCTAACCCTTCCCCGAAGCCTGACCCTCACCCGTCCCCTAATCCTAACCCGTACGCTGACACTAACCCGCGCCCTCACACGTACGCTCCCCCTAAAGCGTTGTCGTACCCTCACCTTGAACCTAAACCGTCCCCGTTTCCTAACCCTAACCCTAGCCCGAACCCTAACCCTAACCCTTTCCCGAAGCCTGACCCTCACCCGTCCCCTAATCCTAACCCGTACGCTGACACTAACCCGCGCCCTCACACGTACGCTCCCCCTAAAGCGTTGTCGTACACTCACCTGGACCCTAAACCGTCCCCGTCCCCTAACCCTAACCCTAGCCCGAACCCTAACCCTAACCCTTCCCCGAAGCCTGACCCTCACCCGTCCCCTAATCCTAACCCGTACGCTGACACTAACCCGCGCCCTCACACGTACGCTCCCCCTAAAGCGTTGTCGTACCCTCACCTGGACCCTAAACCGTCCCCGTCCCCTATCCCTAACCCTAGCCCGAACCCTAACCCTAACCCTTCCCCGAAGCCTGACCCTCACCCGTCCACAAATCCTAACCCGTACGCTGACACTAACCCGCGCCCTCACACGTACGCTCCCCCTAAAGCGTTGTCGTACCCTCACCTGGACCCTAAACCGTCCCCGTCCCCTAACCCTAACCGTAGCCCGAACCCTAACCCTAACCCTTCCCCGAAGCCTGACCCTCACCCGTCCCCTAATCCTAACCCGTACGCTGACACTAACCCGCGCCCTCACACGTACGCTCCCCCTAAAGCGTTGTCGTACCCTCACCTGGACCCTAAACCGTCCCCGTCCCCTAACCCTAACCCTAGCCCGAACCCTAACCCTAACCCTTCCCCGAAGCCTGACCCTCACCCGTCCCCTAATCCTAACCCGTACGCTGACACTAACCCGCGCCCTCACACGTACGCTCCCCCTAAAGCGTTGTCGTACCCTCACCTGGACCCTAAACCGTCCCCGTCCCCTAAACCTAACCCTAGCCCGAACCCTAACCCTAACCCTTCCCCGAAGCCTGACCCTCACCCGTCCCCTAATCCTAACCCGTACGCTGACACTAACCCGCGCCCTCACACGTACGCTCCCCCTAAAGCGTTGTCGTACCCTCACCTGGACCCTAAACCGTCCCCGTCCCCTAACCCTAACCCTAGCCCGAACCCTAACCCTAACCCTTCGCCGAAGCCTGACCCTCACCCGTCCCCTAATCCTAACCCGTACGCTGACACTAACCCGCGCCCTCACACGTACGCTCCCCCTAAAGCGTTGTCGTCCCATCACCTTGATCCTAAACCGTCCCCGTTTCCTAACCCTAACCCTAGCCCGAACCCTAACCCTAACCCTTCCCCGAAGCCTGACCCTCACCCGTCCCCTAATCCTAACCCGTACGCTGACACTAACCCGCGCCCTCACACGTACGCTCCCCCTAAAGCATTGTCGTACCCTCACCTGGACCCTAAACCGTCCCCGTCCCCTAACCCTAACCCTAGCCCGAACCCTAACCCTAACCCTTCCCCGAAGCCTGACCCTCACCCGTCCCCTAATCCTAACCCGTACGCTGACACTAACCCGCGCCCTCACACGTACGCTCCCCCTAAAGCGTTGTCGTACCCTCACCTGGACCCTAAACCTTCCCTGTCCCCTAACCCTAACCCTAGACCGAACCCTAACCCTAACCCTTCCCCGAAGCCTGACCCTCACCCGTCCCCTAATCCTAACCCGTACGCTGACACTAACCCGCGCCCTCACACGTACGCTCCCCCTAAAGCGTTGTCGTACCCTCACCTGGACCCTAAACCGTCCCCGTCCCCTAACCCTAACCCTAGACCGAACCCTAACCCTAACACTTCCCCGAAGCCTGACCCTCACCCGTCCCCTAATCCTAACCCGTACGCTGACACTAACCCACGCCCTCACACGTACGTTCCCCCTACAACGTTGTCGTACCCTCACCTTGACCCTAAACCGTCCCCGTTTCCTAACCCTAACCCTAGCCCGAACCCTAACCCTAACCCTTCCCCGAAGCCTGACCCTCACCCGTCCCCTAATCCTAACGCGTACGCTGACACTAACCCGCGCCCTCACACGTACGCTCCCCCTAAAGCGTTGTCGTACCCTCACCTGGACCCTAAACCGTCCCCGTCCCCTAACCCTATCCCTAGCCCGAACCCTAACCCTAACCCTTCCCCGAAGCCTGACCCTCACCCGTCCCCTAATCCTAACCCGTACGCTGACACTAACTCGCGCCCTCACACCTACGCTCCCCCTAAAGCGTTGTCGTACCCTCACCTGGACCCTAAACCGTCCCCGTCCCCTAACCCTAACCCTAGACCGAACCCTAGCCCTAATCCTTCCCCGAAGCCTGACCCTCACCCGTCCCCTAATCCTAACCCGTACGCTGACACTAACCCGCGCCCTCACACGTACGCTCCCCCTAAAGCGTTGTCGTACCCTCACCTGGACCCTAAACCGTCCCCGTCCCCTAACCCTAACCCTAGCCCGAACCCTAACCCTAACCCTTCCCCGAAGCCTGACCCTCACCCGTCCCCTAATCCTAACCCGTACGCTGACACTAACCCGCGCCCTCACACGTACGCTCCCCCTAAAGCGTTGTCGTACCCTCACCTGGACCCTAAACCGTCCCCGTCCCCTAACCCTAACCCTAGCCCGAACCCTAACCCTAACCCTTCCCCGAAGCCTGACCCTCACCCGTCCCCTAATCCTAACCCGTACGCTGACACTAACCCGCGCCCTCACACGTACGCTCCCCCTAAAGCGTTGTCGTACCCTCACCTGGACCCTAAACCGTCCCCGTCCCCTAACCCTAACCCTAGCCCGAACCCTAACCCTAACCCTTCCCCGAAGCCTGACCCTCACCCGTCCCCTATTCCTAACCCGTACGCTGACACTAACCCGCGCCCTCACACGTACGCTCCCCCTAAAGCGTTGTCGTACCCTCACCTGGACCCTAAACCGTCCCCGTCCCCTAACCCTAACCCTAGCCCGAACCCTAACCCTAACCCTTCCCCGAAGCCTGACCTTCACCCGTCCCCTAATCCTAACCCGTACGCTGACACTAACCCGCGCCCTCACACGTACGCTCCCCCTAAAGCGTTGTCGTCCCATCACCTTGATCCTAAACCGTCCCCGTTTCCTAACCCTAACCCTAGCCCGAACCCTAACCCTAACCCTTCCCCGAAGCCTGACCCTCACCCGTCCCCTAATCCTAACCCGTACGCTGACACTAACCCGCGCCCTCACACGTACGCTCCCGCTAAAGCGTTGTCGTACCCTCACCTGGACCCTAAACCTTCCCCGTCCCCTAACCCTAACCCTAGACCGAACCCTAACCCTAACACTTCCCCGAAGCCTGACCCTCACCCGTCCCCTAATCCTAACCCGTACGCTGACACTAACCCACGCCCTCACACGTACGCTCCCCCTAAAGCGTTGTCGTACCCTCACCTGGACCCTAAACCGTCCCCGTCCCCTAACCCTAACCCTAGACCGAACCCTAACCCTAACACTTCCCCGAAGCCTGACCCTCACCCGTCCCCTAATCCTAACCCGTACGCTGACACTAACCCACGCCCTCACACGTACGTTCCCCCTACAACGTTGTCGTACCCTCACCTTGACCCTAAACCGTCCCCGTTTCCTAACCCTAACCCTAGCCCGAACCCTAACCCTAACCCTTCCCCGAAGCCTGACCCTCACCCGTCCCCTAATCCTAACCCGTACGCTGACACTAACCCGCGCCCTCACACGTACGCTCCCCCTAAAGCGTTGTCGTACCCTCACCTGGACCCTAAACCGTCCCCGTCCCCTAACCCTAACCCTAGCCCGAACCCTAACTCTAACCCTTCCCCGTAGCCTGACCCTCACCCGTCCCCTAATCCTAACCCGTACGCTGACACTAACCCGCGCCCTCACACGTACGCTCCCCCTAAAGCGTTGTCGTACCCTCACCTGGACCCTAAACCGTCCCCGTCCCCTAACCCTAACCCTAGCCCGAACCCTAACCCTAACCCTTCCCCGAAGCCTGACCCTCACCCGTCCCCTAATCCTAACCCGTACGCTGACACTAACCCGCGCCCTCACACGTACGCTCCCCCTAAAGCGTTGTCGTACCCTCACCTGGACCCTAAACCGTCCCCGTCCCCTAACCCTAACCCTAGCCCGAACCCTAACCCTAACCCTTCCCCGAAGCCTGACCCTCACCCGTCCCCTAATCCTAACCCGTACGCTGACACTAACCCGCGCCCTCACACGTACGCTCCCCCTAAAGCGTTGTCGTACCCACACCTGGACCCTAAACCGTCCCCGTCCCCTAAACCTAACCCTAGCCCGAACCCTAACCCTAACCCTTCCCCGAAGCCTGACCCTCACCCGTCCCCTAATCCTAACCCGTACGCTGACACTAACCCGCGCCCTCACACGTACGCTCCCCCTAAAGCGTTGTCGTCCCCTCACCTTGATCCTAAACCGTCCCCGTTTCCTAACCCTAACCCTAGCCCGAACCCTAACCCTAACCCTTCCCCGAAGCCTGACCCTCACCCGTCCCCTAATCCTAACCCGTACGCTGACACTAACCCGCGCCCTCACACGTACGCTCCCCCTAAAGCATTGTCGTACCCTCACCTGGACCCTAAACCGTCCCCGTCCCCTAACCCTAACCCTAGCCCGAACCCTAACCCTAACCCTTCCCCGAAGCCTGACCCTCACCCGTCCCCTAATCCTAACCCGTACGCTGACACTAACCCGCGCCCTCACACGTACGCTCCCGCTAAAGCGTTGTCGTACCCTCACCTGGACCCTAAACCTTCCCCGTCCCCTAACCCTAACCCTAGACCGAACCCTAACCCTAACCCTTCCCCGAAGCCTGACCCTCACCCGTCCCCTAATCCTAACCCGTACGCTGACACTAACCCACGCCCTCACACGTACGCTCCCCCTAAAGCGTTGTCGTACCCTCACCTGGACCCTAAACCGTCCCCGTCCCCTAACCCTAACCCTAGACCGAACCCTAACCCTAACACTTCCCCGAAGCCTGACCCTCACCCGTCCCCTAATCCTAACCCGTACGCTGACACTAACCCACGCCCTCACACGTACGTTCCCCCTACAACGTTGTCGTACCCTCACCTTGACCCTAAACCGTCCCCGTTTCCTAACCCTAACCCTAGCCCGAACCCTAACCCTAACCCTTCCCCGAAGCCTGACCCTCACCCGTCCCCTAATCCTAACCCGTACGCTGACACTAACCCGCGCCCTCACACGTACGCTCCCCCTAAAGCGTTGTCGTACCCTCACCTGGACCCTAAACCGTCCCCGTCTCCTAACCCTAACCCTAGCCCGAACCCTAACCCTAACCCTTCCCCGAAGCCTGACCCTCACCCGTCCCCTAATCCTAACCCGTACGCTGACACTAACCCGCGCCCTCACACGTACGCTCCCCCTAAAGCGTTGTCGTACCCTCACCTGGACCCTAAACCGTCCCCGTCCCCTAACCCTAACCCTAGCCCGAACCCTAACCCTAACCCTTCCCCGAAGCCTGACCCTCACCCGTCCCCTAATCCTAACCCGTACGCTGACACTAACCCGCGCCCTCACACGTACGCTCCCCCTAAAGCGTTGTCGTACCCTCACCTGGACCCTAAACCGTCCCCGTCCCCTAACCCTAACCCTAGCCCGAACCCTAACCCTAACCCTTCCCCGAAGCCTGACCCTCACCCGTCCCCTAATCCTAACCCGTACGCTGACACTAACCCGCGCCCTCACACGTACGCTCCCCCTAAAGCGTTGTCGTACCCACACCTGGACCCTAAACCGTCCCCGTCCCCTAACCCTAACCCTAGCCCGAACCCTAACCCTAACCCTTCCCCGAAGCCTGACCCTCACCCGTCCCCTAATCCTAACCCGTACGCTGACACTAACCCGCGCCCTCACACGTACGCTCCCCCTAAAGCGTTGTCGTCCCCTCACCTTGATCCTAAACCGTCCCCGTTTCCTAACCCTAACCCTAGCCCGAACCCTAACCCTAACCCTTCCCCGAAGCCTGACCCTCACCCGTCCCCTAATCCTAACCCGTACGCTGACACTAACCCGCGCCCTCACACGTACGCTCCCCCTAAAGCATTGTCGTACCCTCACCTGGACCCTAAACCGTCCCCGTCCCCTAACCCTAACCCTAGCCCGAACCCTAACCCTAACCCTTCCCCGAAGCCTGACCCTCACCCGTCCCCTAATCCTAACCCGTACGCTGACACTAACCCGCGCCCTCACATGTACGCTCCCCCTAAATCGTTGTCGTACCCTCACCTGGACCCTAAACCTTCCCCGTCCCCTAACCCTGACCCTAGACCGAACCCTAACCCTAACCCTTCCCCGAAGCCTGACCCTCACCCGTCCCCTAATCCTAACCGGTACGCTGACACTAACCCACGCCCTCACACGTACGCTCCCCCTAAAGCGTTGTCGTACCCTCACCTGGACCCTAAACCGTCCCCGTCCCCTAACCCTAACCCTAGACCGAACCCTAACCCTAACACTTCCCCGAAGCCTGACCCTCACCCGTCCCCTAATCCTAACCCGTACGCTGACACTAACCCACGCCCTCACACGTACGCTCCGCCTAAAGCGTTGTCGTACCCTCACCTGGACCCTAAACCTTCCCCGTTTCCAAACCCTAACCCTAGCCCGAACCCTAACCCTAACCCTTCCCCGAAGCCTGACCCTCACCCGTCCCCTAATCCTAACCCGTACGCTGACACTAACCCACGCCCTCACACGTACGCTCCCCCTAAAGCGTTGTCGTACCCTCACCTGGACCCTAAACCTTCTTCGTCCCCTAACCCTAACCCTAGACCGAACCATAACCCTAACCCTTCCCCGAAGCCTGACCCTCACCCGTCCCCTAATCCTAACCCGTACGCTGACACTAACCCGCGCCCTCACACGTACGCTCCCCCTAAAGCGTTGTCGTACCCTCACCTGGACCCTAAACCGTCCCCGTCCCCTAACCCTAACCCTAGCCCGAACCCTAACCCTAACCCTTCCCCGAAGCCTGACCCTCACCCGTCCCCTAATCCTAACCCGTACGCTGACACTAACCCGCGCCCTCACACGTACGCTCCCCCTAAAGCGTTGTCGTACCCACACCTGGACCCTAAACCGTCCCCGTCCCCTAACCCTAACCCTAGCCCGAACCCTAACCCTAACCCTTCCCCGAAGCCTGACCCTCACCCGTCCCCTAATCCTAACCCGTACGCTGACACTAACCCGCGCCCTCACACGTACGCTCCCCCTAAAGCGTTGTCGTCCCCTCACCTTGATCCTAAACCGTCCCCGTCCCCTAACCCTAACCCTAGCCCGAACCCTAACCCTAACCCTTCCCCGAAGCCTGACCCTCACCCGTCCCCTAATCCTAACCCGTACGCTGACACTAACCCGCGCCCTCACACGTACGCTCCCCCTAAAGCATTGTCGTACCCTCACCTGGACCCTAAACCGTCCCCGTCCCCTAACCCTAACCCTAGCCCGAACCCTAACCCTAACCCTTCCCCGAAGCCTGACCCTCACCCGTCCCCTAATCCTAACCCGTACGCTGACACTAACCCGCGCCCTCACATGTACGCTCCCCCTAAATCGTTGTCGTACCCTCACCTGGACCCTAAACCTTCCCCGTCCCCTAACCCTGACCCTAGACCGAACCCTAACCCTAACCCTTCCCCGAAGCCTGACCCTCACCCGTCCCCTAATCCTAACCGGTACGCTGACACTAACCCACGCCCTCACACGTACGCTCCCCCTAAAGCGTTGTCGTACCCTCACCTGGACCCTAAACCGTCCCCGTCCCCTAACCCTAACCCTAGACCGAACCCTAACCCTAACACTTCCCCGAAGCCTGACCCTCACCCGTCCCCTAATCCTAACCCGTACGCTGACACTAACCCACGCCCTCACACGTACGCTCCGCCTAAAGCGTTGTCGTACCCTCACCTGGACCCTAAACCTTCCCCGTTTCCAAACCCTAACCCTAGCCCGAACCCTAACCCTAACCCTTCCCCGAAGCCTGACCCTCACCCGTCCCCTAATCCTAACCCGTACGCTGACACTAACCCACGCCCTCACACGTACGCTCCCCCTAAAGCGTTGTCGTACCCTCACCTGGACCCTAAACCTTCTTCGTCCCCTAACCCTAACCCTAGACCGAACCATAACCCTAACCCTTCCCCGAAGCCTGAACCTCACCCGTCCCCTAATCCTAACCCGTACGCTGACACTAACCCGCGCCCTCACACGTACGCTCCCCCTAAAGCGTTGTCGTACCCTCACCTGGACCCTAAACCGTCCCCGTCCCCTAACCCTAACCCTAGCCCGAACCCTAACCCTAACCCTTCCCCGAAGCCTGACCCTCACCCGTCCCCTAATCCTAACCCGTACGCTGACACTAACCCACGCCCTCACACGTACGCTCCCCCTAAAGCGTTGTCGTACCCTCACCTGGACCCTAAACCTTCTTCGTCCCCTAACCCTAACCCTAGACCGAACCATAACCCTAACCCTTCCCCGAAGCCTGACCCTCACCCGTCCCCTAATCCTAACCCGTACGCTGACACTAACCCGCGCCCTCACACGTACGCTCCCCCTAAAGCGTTGTCGTACCCTCACCTGGACCCTAAACCGTCCCCGTCCCCTAACCCTAACCCTAGCCCGAACCCTAACCCTAACCCTTCCCCGAAGCCTGACCCTCACCCGTCCCCTAATCCTAACCCGTACGCTGACACTAACCCGCGCCCTCACACGTACGCTCCCCCTAAAGCGTTGTCGTACCCACACCTGGACCCTAAACCGTCCCCGTCCCCTAACCCTAACCCTAGCCCGAACCCTAACCCTAACCCTTCCCCGAAGCCTGACCCTCACCCGTCCCCTAATCCTAACCCGTACGCTGACACTAACCCGCGCCCTCACACGTACGCTCCCCCTAAAGCGTTGTCGTCCCCTCACCTTGATCCTAAACCGTCCCCGTCCCCTAACCCTAACCCTAGCCCGAACCCTAACCCTAACCCTTCCCCGAAGCCTGACCCTCACCCGTCCCCTAATCCTAACCCGTACGCTGACACTAACCCGCGCCCTCACACGTACGCTCCCCCTAAAGCATTGTCGTACCCTCACCTGGACCCTAAACCGTCCCCGTCCCCTAACCCTAACCCTAGCCCGAACCCTAACCCTAACCCTT
This sequence comes from Globicephala melas, assembly GCF_963455315.2. Classification (NCBI taxonomy): domain Eukaryota; kingdom Metazoa; phylum Chordata; class Mammalia; order Artiodactyla; family Delphinidae; genus Globicephala; species Globicephala melas. The sequence goes on along the minus strand of NW_027207632.1, from coordinate 141,434 downwards.
CCCCGAAGCCTGACCCTCACCCGTCCCCTAATCCTAACCCGTACGCTGACACTAACCCGCGCCCTCACATGTACGCTCCCCCTAAATCGTTGTCGTACCCTCACCTGGACCCTAAACCTTCCCCGTCCCCTAACCCTGACCCTAGACCGAACCCTAACCCTAACCCTTCCCCGAAGCCTGACCCTCACCCGTCCCCTAATCCTAACCGGTACGCTGACACTAACCCACGCCCTCACACGTACGCTCCCCCTAAAGCGTTGTCGTACCCTCACCTGGACCCTAAACCGTCCCCGTCCCCTAACCCTAACCCTAGACCGAACCCTAACCCTAACACTTCCCCGAAGCCTGACCCTCACCCGTCCCCTAATCCTAACCCGTACGCTGACACTAACCCACGCCCTCACACGTACGCTCCGCCTAAAGCGTTGTCGTACCCTCACCTGGACCCTAAACCTTCCCCGTTTCCAAACCCTAACCCTAGCCCGAACCCTAACCCTAACCCTTCCCCGAAGCCTGACCCTCACCCGTCCCCTAATCCTAACCCGTACGCTGACACTAACCCACGCCCTCACACGTACGCTCCCCCTAAAGCGTTGTCGTACCCTCACCTGGACCCTAAACCTTCTTCGTCCCCTAACCCTAACCCTAGACCGAACCATAACCCTAACCCTTCCCCGAAGCCTGACCCTCACCCGTCCCCTAATCCTAACCCGTACGCTGACACTAACCCGCGCCCTCACACGTACGCTCCCCCTAAAGCGTTGTCGTACCCTCACCTGGACCCTAAACCGTCCCCGTCCCCTAACCCTAACCCTAGCCCGAACCCTAACCCTAACCCTTCCCCGAAGCCTGACCCTCACCCGTCCCCTAATCCTAACCCGTACGCTGACACTAACCCGCGCCCTCACACGTACGCTCCCCCTAAAGCGTTGTCGTACCCTCACCTGGACCCTAAACCGTCCCCGTCCCCTAACCCTAACCCTAGCCCGAACCCTAACCCTAACCCTTCCCCGAAGCCTGACCCTCACCCGTCCCCTAATCCTAACCCGTACGCTGACACTAACCCGCGCCCTCACACGTACGCTCCCCCTAAAGCGTTGTCGTACCCTCACCTGGACCCTAAACCTTCCCCGTCCCCTAACCCTAACCCTAGCCCGAACCCTAACCCTAAACCTTCCCCGAAGCCTGACCCTCACCCTTCCCCTAATCCTAACCCGTACGCTGACACTAACCCACGCCCTCACACGTACGCTCCCCCTAAAGCGTTGTCGTACCCTCACCTGGACCCTAAACCTTCCCCGTTTCCTAACCCTAACCCTAGCCCGAACCCTAACCCTAACCCTTCCCCGAAGCCTGACCCTCACCCGTCCCCTAATTCTAACCCGTACGCTGACACTAAACCGCGCCCTCACACGTACGCTCCCCCTAAAGCGTTGTCGTACCCTCACCTGGACCCTAAACCGTCCCCGTCCCCAACCCTCACCCTAGCCCGAAACCTAACCCTAACCCTTCCCCGAAGCCTGACCCTCACCCGTCCCCTAATCCTAACCCGTACTCTGACACTAACCCGCGCCCTCACACGTACGCTCCCCCTAAAGCGTTGTCGTACCCTCACCTGGACCCTAAACCTTCTTCGTCCCCTAACCCTAACCCTAGACCGAACCATAACCCTAACCCTTCCCCGAAGCCTGACCCTCACCCGTCCCCTAATCCTAACCCGTACGCTGACACTAACCCGCGCCCTCACACGTACGCTCCCCCTAAAGCGTTGTCGAACCCTCACCTGGACCCTAAACCGTCCCCGTCCCCTAACCCTAACCCTAGCCCGAACCCTAACCCTAACCCTTCCCCGAAGCCTGACCCTCACCCGTCCCCTAATCCTAACCCGTACGCTGACACTAACCCGCGCCCTCACACGTACGCTCCCCCTAAAGCGTTGTCGTACCCTCACCTGGACCCTAAACCGTCCCCGTCCCCTAACCCTAACCCTAGCCCGAACCCTAACCCTAACCCTTCTCCGAAGCCTGACCCTCACCCGTCCCCTAATCCTAACCCGTACGCTGACACTAACCCGCGCCCTCACACGTACGCTCCCCCTAAAGCGTTGTCGTACCCTCACATGGACCTTAAACCGTCCCCGTCCCCTAACCCTAACCCTAGACCGAACCCTAACCCTAACCCTTCCCCGAAGCCTGACCCTCACCCGTCCCCTAATCCTAACCCGTACGCTGACACTAACCCGCGCCCTCACACGTACGCTCCCCCTGAAGCGTTGTCGTACCCTCACCTGTACCCTAAACCGTCCCCGTCCCCTAACCCTAACCCTAGCCCGAACCCTAACCCTAACCCTTCCCCAAGCCTGACCCTCACCCGTCCCCTAATCCTAACCCGTACGCTGACACTAACCCGCGCCCTCACACGTACGCTCCCCCTAAAGCGTTGTCGTACCCTCACCTGGACCCTAATCCGTCCCCGTCCCCTAACCCTAACCCTAGCCCGAACCCTAACCCTAACCCTTCCCCGAAGCCTGACCCTCACCCGTCCCCTAATGCTAACACGTACGCTGACACTAAACCGCGCCCTCACACGTTCGCTCCCCCTAAAGCGTTGTCGTACCCTCACCTGGACCCTAAACCGTCCCCGTCCCCTAACCCTAACCCTAGCCCGAACCCTAACCTTAACCCTTCCCCGAAGCCTGACCCTCACCCGTCCCCTAATCCTAACCCGTACGCTGACACTAAGCCGCGCCCTCACACGTACGCTCCCCCTAAAGCGTTGTCGTACCCTCACCTGGACCCTAAACCGTCCCCGTCCCCTAACCCTAACCCTAGCCCGAACCCTAACCCTAACCCTTCCCCGAAGCCTGACCCTCACCCATCCCCTAATCCTAAACCGTACGCTGACACTAACCCGCGCCCTCACACGTACGCTCCCCCTAAAGCGTTGTCGTACCCTCACCTGGACCCTAAACCGTCCCCGTCCCCTAACCCTAACCCTAGCCCGAACCCTAACCCTAACCCTTCCCCGAAGCCTGACCCTCACCCGTCCCCTAATCCTAACCCGTACGTTGACACTAACCCGCGCCCTCACACGAACGCTCCCCCTAAAGCGTTGTCGTATCCTCACCTGGACCCTAAACCGTCCCCGTCCCCTAACCCTAACCCTAGCCCGAACCCTAACCCTAACCCTTCCCCGAAGCCTGACCCTCACCCATCCCCTAATCCTAACCCGTACGCTGACACTAACCTGCGCCCTCACACGTACGCTCCCCCTAAAGCGTTGTCGTACCCTCACCTGGACCCTAAACCGTCCCCGTCCCCTAACCCTAGCCCGAACCCTAACCCTAACCCTTCCCCGAAACCTGACCCTCACCCGTCCCCTAATCCTAACCCGTACGCTGACACTAACCCGCGCCCTCACACGTACGCTCCCCCTAAAGCGTTGTCGTAACCTCACCTGGACCCTAAACCGTCCCCGTCCCCTAACCCTAACCCTAGCCCGAACCCTAACCCTAACCCTTCCCCGAAGCCTGACCCTCACCCGTCCCCTAATCCTAACCCGCACGCTGACACTAACCCGCGCCCTCACACGTACGCTCCCCCTAAGGCGTTGTCGCACTCTCACCTGGACCCTAAACCGTCCCCGTCCCCTAACCCTAACCCTAGCCCGAACCCTAACCCTAACCCTTCCCCGAAGCCTGACCCTCACCCGTCCCCTAATCCTAACCCGTACGCTGACACTAACCCGCGCCCTCACACGTACGCTCCCCCTAAAGCATTGTCGTACCCTCACCTTGACCGTAAACCGTCCCCGTTTACTAACCCTAACCCTAGCCCGAACCCTAACCGTAACACTTCCCCGAAGCCTGACCCTCACCCGTCCCCTAATCCTAACCCGTACGCTGACACTAACCCACGCCCTCACACGTACGCTCCCCCTAAAGCGTTGTCGTACCCTCACCTGGACCCTAAACCGTCCCCGTCCCCTAACCCTAACCCTAGCCCGAACCCTAACCCTAACCCTTCCCCGAAGCCTGACCCTCACCCGTCCCCTAATCCTAACCCGTACGCTGACACTAACCCGCGCCCTCACACGTACGCTCCCCCTAAAGCGTTGTCGTACCCTCACCTGGACCCTAAACCGTCCCCGTCCCCTAACCCTAACCCTAGCCCGAACCCTAACCCTAACCCTTCCCCGAAGCCTGACCCTCACCCGTCCCCTAATCCTAACCCGTACGCTGACACTAACCCGCGCCCTCACACGTACGCTCCCCCTAAAGCGTTGTCGTACCCTCACCTGGACCCTAAACCTTCCCCGTCCCCTAACCCTAACCCTAGCCCGAACCCTAACCCTAAACCTTCCCCGAAGCCTGACCCTCACCCGTCCCCTAATCCTAACCCGTACGCTGACACTAACCCACGCCCTCACACGTACGCTCCCCCTAAAGCGTTGTCGTACCCTCACCTGGACCCTAAACCGTCCCCGTCCCCTAACCCTAACCCTAGACCGAACCCTAACCCTAACACTTCCCCGAAGCCTGACCCTCACCCGTCCCCTAATCCTAACCCGTACGCTGACACTAACCCACGCCCTCACACGTACGCTCCCCCTAAAGCGTTGTCGTACCCTCACCTGGACCCTAAACCTTCCCCGTTTCCTAACCCTAACCCTAGCCCGAACCCTAACCCTAACCCTTCCCCGAAGCCTGACCCTCACCCGTCCCCTAATTCTAACCCGTACGCTGACACTAAACCGCGCCCTCACACGTACGCTCCCCCTAAAGCGTTGTCGTACCCTCACCTGGACCCTAAACCGTCCCCGTCCCCAACCCTCACCCTAGCCCGAAACCTAACCCTAACCCTTCCCCGAAGCCTGACCCTCACCCGTCCCCTAATCCTAACCCGTACTCTGACACTAACCCGCGCCCTCACACGTACGCTCCCCCTAAAGCGTTGTCGTACCCTCACCTGGACCCTAAACCTTCTTCGTCCCCTAACCCTAACCCTAGACCGAACCATAACCCTAACCCTTCCCCGAAGCCTGACCCTCACCCGTCCCCTAATCCTAACCCGTACGCTGACACTAACCCGCGCCCTCACACGTACGCTCCCCCTAAAGCGTTGTCGAACCCTCACCTGGACCCTAAACCGTCCCCGTCCCCTAACCCTAACCCTAGCCCGAACCCTAACCCTAACCCTTCCCCGAAGCCTGACCCTCACCCGTCCCCTAATCCTAACCCGTACGCTGACACTAACCCGCGCCCTCACACGTACGCTCCCCCTAAAGCGTTGTCGTACCCTCACCTGGACCCTAAACCGTCCCCGTCCCCTAACCCTAACCCTAGCCCGAACCCTAACCCTAACCCTTCTCCGAAGCCTGACCCTCACCCGTCCCCTAATCCTAACCCGTACGCTGACACTAACCCGCGCCCTCACACGTACGCTCCCCCTAAAGCGTTGTCGTACCCTCACATGGACCTTAAACCGTCCCCGTCCCCTAACCCTAACCCTAGACCGAACCCTAACCCTAACCCTTCCCCGAAGCCTGACCCTCACCCGTCCCCTAATCCTAACCCGTACGCTGACACTAACCCGCGCCCTCACACGTACGCTCCCCCTGAAGCGTTGTCGTACCCTCACCTGTACCCTAAACCGTCCCCGTCCCCTAACCCTAACCCTAGCCCGAACCCTAACCCTAACCCTTCCCCAAGCCTGACCCTCACCCGTCCCCTAATCCTAACCCGTACGCTGACACTAACCCGCGCCCTCACACGTACGCTCCCCCTAAAGCGTTGTCGTACCCTCACCTGGACCCTAATCCGTCCCCGTCCCCTAACCCTAACCCTAGCCCGAACCCTAACCCTAACCCTTCCCCGAAGCCTGACCCTCACCCGTCCCCTAATGCTAACACGTACGCTGACACTAAACCGCGCCCTCACACGTACGCTCCCCCTAAAGCGTTGTCGTACCCTCACCTGGACCCTAAACCGTCCCCGTCCCCTAACCCTAACCCTAGCCCGAACCCTAACCCTAACCCTTCCCCGAAGCCTGACCCTCACCCGTCCCCTAATCCTAACCCGTACGCTGACACTAAGCCGCGCCCTCACACGTACGCTCCCCCTAAAGCGTTGTCGTACCCTCACCTGGACCCTAAACCGTCCCCGTCCCCTAACCCTAACCCTAGCCCGAACCCTAACCCTAACCCTTCCCCGAAGCCTGACCCTCACCCATCCCCTAATCCTAAACCGTACGCTGACACTAACCCGCGCCCTCACACGTACGCTCCCCCTAAAGCGTTGTCGTACCCTCACCTGGACCCTAAACCGTCCCCGTCCCCTAACCCTAACCCTAGCCCGAACCCTAACCCTAACCCTTCCCCGAAGCCTGACCCTCACCCGTCCCCTAATCCTAACCCGTACGTTGACACTAACCCGCGCCCTCACACGAACGCTCCCCCTAAAGCGTTGTCGTATCCTCACCTGGACCCTAAACCGTCCCCGTCCCCTAACCCTAACCCTAGCCCGAACCCTAACCCTAACCCTTCCCCGAAGCCTGACCCTCACCCATCCCCTAATCCTAACCCGTACGCTGACACTAACCCGCGCCCTCACACGTACGCTCCCCCTAAAGCGTTGTCGTACCCTCACCTGGACCCTAAACCGTCCCCGTCCCCTAACCCTAGCCCGAACCCTAACCCTAACCCTTCCCCGAAACCTGACCCTCACCCGTCCCCTAATCCTAACCCGTACGCTGACACTAACCCGCGCCCTCACACGTACGCTCCCCCTAAAGCGTTGTCGTAACCTCACCTGGACCCTAAACCGTCCCCGTCCCCTAACCCTAACCCTAGCCCGAACCCTAACCCTAACCCTTCCCCGAAGCCTGACCCTCACCCGTCCCCTAATCCTAACCCGCACGCTGACACTAACCCGCGCCCTCACACGTACGCTCCCCCTAAGGCGTTGTCGCACTCTCACCTGGACCCTAAACCGTCCCCGTCCCCTAACCCTAACCCTAGCCCGAACCCTAACCCTAACCCTTCCCCGAAGCCTGACCCTCACCCGTCCCCTAATCCTAACCCGTACGCTGACACTAACCCGCGCCCTCACACGTACGCTCCCCCTAAAGCATTGTCGTACCCTCACCTTGACCCTAAACCGTCCCCGTTTACTAACCCTAACCCTAGCCCGAACCCTAACCGTAACACTTCCCCGAAGCCTGACCCTCACCCGTCCCCTAATCCTAACCCGTACGCTGACACTAACCCGCGCCCTCACACGTACGCTCCCCCTAAAGCGTTGTCGTACCCTCACCTGGACCCTAAACCGTCCCCGTCCCCTAACCCTAACCCTAGCCCGAACCCTAACCCTAACCCTTCCCCGAAGCCTGACCCTCACCTGTCCCCTAATCCTAACCCGTACGCTGACACTAACCCGCGCCCTCACACGTACGCTCCCCCTAAAGCGTTGTCGTACCCTCACCTGGACCCTAAACCGTCCCCGTCCCCTAACCCTAACCCTAGCCCGAACCCTAACCCTAACACTTCCCCGAAGAAGGACCCTCACCCGTCCCCTAATCCTAACCCGTACGCTGACACTAACCCACGCCCTCACACGTACGCTCCCCCTAAAGCGTTGTCGTACCCTCACCTGGACCCTAAACCGTCCCCGTCCCCTAACCCTAACCCTAGCCCGAACCCTAACCCTAACCCTTCCCCGAAGCCTGACCCTCACCCGTCCCCTAATCCTAACCCGTACGCTGACACTAACCCACGCCCTCACACGTACGCTCCCCCTAAAGCGTTGTCGTACCCTCACCTGGACCCTAAACCGTCCCCGTCCCCTAACCCTAACCCTAGCCCGAACCCTAACCCTAACCCTTCCCCGAAGCCTGACCCTCACCCGTCCCCTAATCCTAACCCGTACGCTGACACTAACCCGCGCCCTCACACGTACGCTCCCCCTAAAGCGTTGTCGTAACCTCACCTGGACCCTAAACCGTCCCCGTCCCCTAACCCTAACCCTAGCCCGAACCCTAACCCTAACCCTTCCCCGAAGCCTGACCCTCACCCGTCCCCTAATCCTAACCCGCACGCTGACACTAACCCGCGCACTCACACGTACGCTCCCCCTAAGGCGTTGTCGTACCCTCACCTGGACCCTAAACCGTCCCCGTCCCCTAACCCTAACCCTAGCCCGAACCCTAACCCTAACCCTTCCCCGAAGCCTGACCCTCACCCGTCCCCTAATCCTAACCCGTACGCTGACACTAACCCGCGCCCTCACACGTACGCTCCCCCTAAAGCATTGTCGTCCCCTCACCTTGATCCTAAACCGTCCCCGTTTCCTAACCCTAACCCTAGCCCGAACCCTAACCCTAACCCTTCCCCGAAGCCTGACCCTCACCCGTCCCCTAATCCTAACCCGTACGCTGACACTAACCCGCGCCCTCACACGTACGCTCCCCCTAAAGCGTTGTCGTACCCTCACCTGGACCCTAAACCGTCCCCGTCCCCTAACCCTAACCCTAGCCCGAACCCTAACCCTAACCCTTCCCCGAAGCCTGACCCTCACCCGTCCCCTAATCCTAACCCGTACGCTGACACTAACCCACGCCCTCACACGTACGCTCCCCCTAAAGCGTTGTCGTACCCTCACCTGGACCCTAAACCGTCCCCGTCCCCTAACCCTAACCCTAGACCGAACCCTAACCCTAACACTTCCCCGAAGCCTGACCCTCACCCGTCCCCTAATCCTAACCCGTATGCTGACACTAACCCACGCCCTCACACGTACGCTCCCCCTAAAGCGTTGTCGTACCCTCACCTGGACCCTAAACCTTCCCCGTTTCCTAACCCTAACCCTAGCCCGAACCCTAACCCTAACCCTTCCCCGAAGCCTGACCCTCACCCGTCCCCTAATCCTAACCCGTACGCTGACACTAACCCGCGCCCTCACACGTACACTCCCCCTAAAGCGTTGTCGTACCCTCACCTGGACCCTAAACCGTCCCCGTCCCCTAACACTAACCCTAGCCCGAAACCTAACCCTAACACTTCCCCGAATCCTGACCCTCACCCGTCCCCTAATCCTAACCCGTACTCTGACACTAACCCGCGCCCTCACACGTACGCTCCCCCTAAAGCGTTGTCGTACCCTCACCTGGACCCTAAACCTTCTTCGTCCCCTAACCCTAACCCTAGACCGAACCATAACCCTAACCCTTCCCCGAAGCCTGACCCTCACCTGTCCCCTAATCCTAACCCGTACGCTGACACTAACCCGCGCCCTCACACGTACGCTCCCCCTAAAGCGTTGTCGTACCCTCACCTGGACCCTAAACCGTCCCCGTCCCCTAACCCTAACCCTAGACCGAACCCTAACCCTAACCCTTCCCCGAAGCCTGACCCTCACCCGTCCCCTAATCCTAACCCGTACGCTGACACTAACCCGCGCCCTCACACGTACGCTCCCCCTAAAGCGTTGTCGTACCCTCACCTGGACCCTAAACCGTCCCCGTCCCCTAACCGTAAGCCTAGCCCGAACCCTAACCCTAACCCTTCCCCAAAGCCTGACCCTCACCCGTCCCCTAATCCTAACCCGTACGCTGACACTAACCCGCGCCCTCACACGTACGCTCCCCCTAAAGCGTTGTCGTACCCTCACCTGGACCCTAAACCGTCCCCGTCCCCTAACCCTAACCGTACCCCGAACCCTAACCCTAACCCTTCCCCGAAGCCTGACCCTCACCCGTCCCCTAATCCTAACCCGTACGCTGACACTAACCCGCGCCCTCACATGTACGCTCCCCCTAAAGCGTTGTCGTACCCTCACCTGGACCCTAAACCGTCCCCGTCCCCTAACCCTAACCCTAGCCCGAACCCTAACCCTAACCCTTCCCCGAAGCCTGACCCTCACCCGTCCCCTAATCCTAACCCGTACGCTGACACTAACCCGCGCCCTCACACGTACGCTCCCCCTAAAGCGTTGTCGTACCCTCACCTGGACCGTAAACCGTCCCCGTCCCCTAACCCTAACCCTAGCCCGAACCCTAACCCTAACCCTTCCCCGAAGCCTGACCCTCACCCGTCCCCTAATCCTAACCCGTACGCTGACACTAACCCCCGCCCTCACACGTACGCTCCCCCTAAAGCGTTGTCGTACCCTCACCTGGACCCTAAACCGTCCCCGTCCCCTAACCCTAACCCTAGCCCGAACCCTAACCCTAACCCTTCCCCGAAGCCTGACCCTCACCCGTCCCCTAATCCTAACCCGTACGCTGACACTAACCCGCGCCCTCACACGTACGCTCCCCCTAAAGCGTTGTCGTACCCTCACCTGGACCCTAAACCTTCCCCGTCCCCTAACCCTAACCCTAGCCCGAACCCTAACCCTAACCCTTCCCCGAAGCCTGACCCTCACCCGTCCCCTAATCCTAACCCGTACGCTGACACTAACCCGCGCCCTCACACGTACGCTCCCCCTAAAGCGTTGTCGTACCCTCACCTGGACCCTAAACCGTCCCCGTCCCCTAACCCTAACCCTAGCCCGAACCCTAACCCTAACCCTTCCCCGAAGCCTGACCCTCACCCGTCCCCTAATCCTAACCCGTACGCTGACACTAACCCGCGCCCTCACACGTACGCTCCCCCTAAAGCGTTGTCGTACCCTCACCTGGACCCTAAACCGTCCCCGTCCCCTAACCCTAACCCTAGCCCGAACCCTAACCCTAACCCTTCCCCGAAGCCTGACCCTCACCCGTTCCCTAATCCTAACCCGTACGCTGACACTAACCCGCGCCCTCACACGTACGCTCCCCCTAAAGCGTTGTCGTACCCTCACCTGGACCCTAAACCGTCCCCGTCCCCTAACCCTAACCCTAGCCCGAACCCTAACCCTAACCCTTCCCCGAAGCCTGACCCTCACCCGTCCCCTAATCCTAACCCGTACGCTGACACTAACCCGCGCCCTCACACGTACGCTCCCCCTAAAGCGTTGTCGTACCCTCACCTGGACCCTAAACCGTCCCCGTCACCTAACCCTAACCCTAGCCCGAACCCTAACCCTAACCCTTCCCCGAAGCCTGACCCTCACCCGTCCCCTAATCCTAACCCGTACGCTGACACTAACCCGCGCCCTCACACGTACGCTCCCCGTAAAGCGTTGTCGTACCCTCACCTGGACCCTAAACCGTCCCCGTCCCCTAACCCTAACCCTAGCCTGAACCCTAACCCTAACCCTTCCCCGAAGCCTGATCCTCACCCATCCCCTAATCCTAACCCGTACGCTGACACTAACCAGCGCCCTCACACGTACGCTCCCCCTAAAGCGTTGTCGTACCCTCACCTGGACCCTAAACCGTCCCCGTCACCTAACCCTAACCCTAGCCCGAACCCTAACCCTAACCCTTCCCCGAAGCCTGACCCTCACCCGTCCCCTAATCCTAACCCGTACGCTGACACTAACCCGCGCCCTCACACGTACGCTCCACGTAAAGCGTTGTCGTACCCTCACCTGGACCCTAAACCGTCCCCGTCCCCTAACCCTAACCCTAGCCCGAACCCTAACCCTAACCCTTCCCCGAAGCCTGACCCTCACCCGTCCCCTAATCCTAACCCGTACGCTGACACTAACCCGCGCCCTCACACGTACGCTCCCCCTAAATCGTTGTCGTACCCTCACCTGGACCCTAAACCGTCCCCGTCCCCTAACCCTAACCCTAGCCCGAACCCTAACCCTAACCCTTCCCCGAAGCCTGACCCTCACCCGTCCCCTAATCCTAACCCGTACGCTGACACTAACCGGCGCCCTCACACGTACGCTCCCCGTAAAGCGTTGTCGTACCCTCACCTGGACCCTAAACCGTCCCCGTCCCCTAACCCTAACCCTAGCCCGAACCCTAACCCTAACCCTTCCCCGAAGCCTGACCCTCACCCATCCCCTAATCCTAAACCGTACGCTGACACTAACCCGCGCCCTCACACGTACGCTCCCCCTAAAGCGTTGTCGTACCCTCACCTGGACCCTAAACCGTCCCCGTCCCCTAACCCTAACCCTAGCCCGAACCCTAACCCTAACCCTTCCCCGAAGCCTGACCCTCACCCGTCCCCTAATCCTAACCCGTACGTTGACACTAACCCGCGCCCTCACACGAACGCTCCCCCTAAAGCGTTGTCGTATCCTCACCTGGACCCTAAACCGTCCCCGTCCCCTAACCCTAACCCTAGCCCGAACCCTAACCCTAACCCTTCCCCGAAGCCTGACCCTCACCCGTCCCCTAATCCTAACCCGTACGCTGACACTAACCCGCGCCCTCACACGTACGCTCCCCCTAAAGCGTTGTCGTACCCTCACCTGGACCCTAAACCGTCCCCGTCCCCTAACCCTAGCCCGAACTCTAACCCTAACCCTTCCCCGAAACCTGACACTCACCCGTCCCCTAATCCTAACCCGTACGCTGACACTAACCCGCGCCCTCACACGTACGCTCCCCCTAAAGCGTTGTCGTAACCTCACCTGGACCCTAAACCGTCCCCGTCCCCTAACCCTAACCCTAGCCCGAACCCTAACCCTAACCCTTCCCCGAAGCCTGACCCTCACCCGTCCCCTAATCCTAACCCGCACGCTGACACTAACCCGCGCCCTCACACGTACGCTCCCCCTAAGGCGTTGTCGCACTCTCACCTGGACCCTAAACCGTCCCCGTCCCCTAACCCTAACCCTAGCCCGAACCCTAACCCTAACCCTTCCCCGAAGCCTGACCCTCACCCGTCCCCTAATCCTAACCCGTACGCTGACACTAACCCGCGCCCTCACACGTACGCTCCCCCTAAAGCATTGTCGTACCCTCACCTTGACCCTAAACCGTCCGCGTTTACTAACCCTAACCCTAGCCCGAACCCTAACCCTAACACTTCCCCGAAGCCTGACCCTCACCCGTCCCCTAATCCTAACCCGTACGCTGACACTAACCCGCGCCCTCACACGTACGCTCCCCCTAAAGCGTTGTCGTACCCTCACCTGGACCCTAAACCGTCCCCGTCCCCTAACCCTAACCCTAGCCCGAACCCTAACCCTAACCCTTCCCCGAAGCCTGACCCTCACCTGTCCCCTAATCCTAACCCGTACGCTGACACTAACCCGCGCCCTCACACGTACGCTCCCCCTAAAGCGTTGTCGTACCCTCACCTGGACCCTAAACCGTCCCCGTCCCCTAACCCTAACCCTAGCCCGAACCCTAACCCTAACACTTCCCCGAAGAAGGACCCTCACCCGTCCCCTAATCCTAACCCGTACGCTGACACTAACCCACGCCCTCACACGTACGCTCCCCCTAAAACGTTGTCGTACCCTCACCTGGACCCTAAACCGTCCCCGTCCCCTAACCCTAACCCTAGCCCGAACCCTAACCCTAACCCTTCCCCGAAGCCTGACCCTCACCCGTCCCCTAATCCTAACCCGTACGCTGACACTAACCCACGCCCTCACACGTACGCTCCCCCTAAAGCGTTGTCGTACCCTCACCTGGACCCTAAACCGTCCCCGTCCCCTAACCCTAACCCTAGCCCGAACCCTAACCCTAACCCTTCCCCGAAGCCTGACCCTCACCCGTCCCCTAATCCTAACCCGTACGCTGACACTAACCCGCGCCCTCACACGTACGCTCCCCCTAAAGCGTTGTCGTACCCTCACCTGGACCCTAAACCGTCCCCGTCCCCTAACCCTAACCCTAGCCCGAACCCTAACCCTAACACTTCCCCGAAGAAGGACCCTCACCCGTCCCCTAATCCTAACCCGTACGCTGACACTAACCCGCGCCCTCACACGTACGCTCCCCCTAAAGCGTTGTCGTACCCTCACCTGGACCCTAAACCGTCCCCGTCCCCTAACCCTAACCCTAGACCGATCCCTAACCCTAACCCTTCCCCGAAGCCTGACCCTCACCCGTCCCCTAATCCTAACGCGTACGCTGACACTAACCCGCGCCCTCACACGTACGCTCCCCCTAAAGCGTTGTCGTACCCTCACCGGGACCCTAAACCGTCCCCGTCACCTAACCCTAACCCTAGCCCGAACCCTAACCCTAACCCTTCCCCGAAGCCTGACCCTCACCCGTCCCCTAATCCTAACCCGTACGCTGACACTATCCCGCTCCCTCACATGTACGCTCCCCGTAAAGCATTGTCGTACCCTCACCTGGACCCTAAACCGTCCCCGTCCCCTAACCCTAACCCTAGCCCGAACCCTAACCCTAACCCTTCCCTGAAGCCTGACCCTCACCCGTCCCCTAATCCTAACCCGTACGCTGACACTAACCCGCGCCCTCACACGTACGCTCCCCCTAAAGCATTGTCGTACCCTCACCTTGACCCTAAACCGTCCCCGTTTCCTAACCCTAACCCTAGCCCGAACCCTAACCCTAACCCTTCCCCGAAGCCTGACCCTCACCCGTCCCCTAATCCTAACCCGTACGCTGACACTAACCCGCGCCCTCACACGTACGCTCCCCCTAAAGCGTTGTCGTACCCTCACCTGGACCCTAAACCGTCCCCGTCCCCTAACCCTAACCCTAGCCCGAACCCTAACCCTAACCCTTCCCCGAAGCCTGACCCTCACCCGTCCCCTAATCCTAACCCGTACGCTGACACTAACCCGCGCCCTCACACGTACGCTCCCCCTAAAGCGTTGTCGTACCCTCACCTGGACCCTAAACCGTCCCCGTCCCCTAACCCTAACCCTAGCCCGAACCCTAACCCTAACACTTCCCCGAAGAAGGACCCTCACCCGTCCCCTTATCCTAACCCGTACGCTGACACTAACCCGTGCCCTCACACGTACGCTCCCCCTAAAGCGTTGTCGTACCCTCACCTGGACCCTAAACCGTCCCCGTCCCCTAACCCTAACCCTAGCCCGAACCCTAACCCTAACCCTTCCCCGAAGCCTGACCCTCACCCGTCCCCTAATCTTAACCCGTACGCTGACACTAACCCGCGCCCTCACACGTACGCTCCCCCTAAAGCGTTGTCGTACCCTCACCTGGACCCTAAACCGTCCCCGTCCCCTAACCCTAACCCTAGCCCGAAACCTAACCCTAACCCTTCCACGAAGCCTGACCCTCACCCATCCCCTAATCCTAACCCGTACGCTGACACTAACCCGTGCCCTCACACGTACGCTCCCCCTAAAGCGTTGTCGTACCCTCACCTGGACCCTAAACCTTCCCCGTCCCCTAACCCTAACCCTAGACCGAACCCTAACCCTAAAACTTCCTTGAAGCCTGACCCTCACCCGTCCCCTAATCCTAACCCGTACGCTGACACTAACCCGCGCCCTCACACGTACGCTCCCCCTAAAGCGTTGTCGTAACCTCACCTGGACCCTAAACCGTCCCCGTCCCCTAACCCTAACCCTAGCCCGAACCCTAACCCTAACCCTAACCCTTCTCAGAAGCCTGACCCTCACCCGTCCCCTAATCCTAACCCGTACGCTGACACTAACCCGCGCCCTCACACGTACGCTCCCCCTAAAGCGTTGTCGTACCCTCACCTGGACCCTAAACCGTCCCCGTCCCCTAACCCTAACCGTAGCCCGAACCATAACCCTAAACCTTCCCCGAAGCCTGACCAACACCCTTCCCCTAATCCTACCGCGTATGCTGACACTAACCCGTGCCCTCACACGTACGCTCCCCCTAAAGCGTTGTCGTACCCTCACCTGGACCCTAAACCATCCCCGTCCCCTAACCCTAACCCTAGCCCGAACCCTAACCCTAACCCTTCCCCGAAGCCTGACCCTCACCCGTCCCCTAATCCTAACCTGTACGCTGACACTAACCCGCGCCCTCACACGTACGCTCCCCCTAAAGCGTTGTCGTACCCTCACCTGGACCCTAAACCATCCCCATCCCCTAACCCTAACCCTAACCCGAACCCTAACCCTAACCCTTCTCCGAAGCCTGACCCTCACCCGTCCCCTAATCCTAACCCGTACGCTGACACTAACCCGCGCCCTCACACGTATGCTCCCCCTAAAGCGTAGTCGTACCCTCACCTGGACCCTAAACCGTCCCCGTCCCCTAACCCTAACCCTAGCCCGAACCCGAACCCTAACCCTTCCCCGAAGCCTGACCCTCACCCGTCCCCTAATCCTAACCCGTACGCTGACACTAACCCACGCCCTCACACGTACGCTCCCCCTAAAGCGTTGTCGTACCCTCACGTGGACCCTAAACCGTCCCCGTCCCCTAACCCTAACCCTAGCCCGAACCCTAACCCTAACCCTTCCCCGAAACCTGACCCTCACCCTTCCCCTAATCCTAACCCGTACGCTGACACTAACCCGCGTCCTCACACGTACCGTCCCCCTAAAGCGTTGTCGTACCCTCACCTGGACCCTAAACCGTCCCCGTCCCCTAACCCTAACCCTAGCCCGAACCCTAACGCTAACCCTTCCCCGAAGCCTGACCCTCACCCGTCCCCTAATCCTAACCCGTACAATGACACTAACCCGTGCCCTCCGACGTACGCTCCCACTAAAGCGATGTCGTACCCTCACCTGGACCCTAAACCGACCCTGTCCCCTAACCCTAACCTTAGCCCGAACCCTAACCCTAACCCTTCCCCAAAACCTAACCCTCACCCGTCCCTTAATCCTAACCCGTACGCTGACACTAACCCGCGCCCTCACTCGTACGCTCCTTCTAAAGCATTGTCGTGCCCTCACCTGGACCCTAAACCGTCCCCGTCCCCTAACCCTAACCCTAGCCCGAACCCTAACCCTAACCCTTCCCCGAAGCCTGACCCTCACCTGTCCCCTAATCCTAACCCGTACGCTGACACTAACCCGCGCCCTCACACGAACGCTCCCCCTAAAGCGTTGTCGTACCCTCACCTGGACCCTAAACCGTCCCCATCCCCTAACCCTAACCCTAGGCCGAACCCTAACCCTAACCCTTCCCTGAAGCCTGACCCTCACCCGTCCCATAATCCTAACCCGTACACTGACACTAACCCGCGCCCTCCGACGTACGCTCCCCCTAATGTGTTGTCGTACCCTCACCTGGACCCTAAACCGACCCCGTCCCCTAACCCTAAACCTAGCCCGAAACCTAAACCTAACACTTCCCCGAAGCCTGACCCTCACCCGTCCCCTAATCCTAACCCGTACGCTGACACTAACCCGCGCCCTCACACGAACGCTCCCCCTAAAGCGTTGTCGTACCCTCACCTGGACCCTAAACCGTCCCCATCCCCTAACCCTAACCCTAGGCCGAACCCTAACCCTAACCCTTCCCTGAAGCCTGACCCTCACCCGTCCCCTAATCCTAACCCGTACGCTGACACTAACCGGCGCCCTCACACGTACGCTCCCCGTAAAGCGTTGTCGTACCCTCACCTGGACCCTAAACCGTCCCCGTCCCCTAACCCTAACCCTAGCCCGAACCCTAACACTAACCCTTCCCCGAAGCCTGACCCTCACCCATCCCCTAATCCTAAACCGTACGCTGACACTAACCCGCGCCCTCACACGTACGCTCCCCCTAAAGCGTTGTCGTACCCTCACCTGGACCCTAAACCGTCCCCGTCCCCTAACCCTAACCCTAGCCCGAACCCTAACCCTAACCCTTCCCCGAAGCCTGACCCTCACCCGTCCCCTAATCCTAACCCGTACGTTGACACTAACCCGCGCCCTCACACGAACGCTCCCCCTAAAGCGTTGTCGTATCCTCACCTGGACCCTAAACCGTCCCCGTCCCCTAACCCTAACCCTAGCCCGAACCCTAACCCTAACCCTTCCCCGAAGCCTGACCCTCACCCGTCCCCTAATCCTAACCCGTACGCTGACACTAACCCGCGCCCTCACACGTACGCTCCCCCTAAAGCGTTGTCGTAACCTCACCTGGACCCTAAACCGTCCCCGTCCCCTAACCCTAGCCCGAACTCTAACCCTAACCCTTCCCCGAAACCTGACCCTCACCCGTCCCCTAATCCTAACCCGTACGCTGACACTAACCCGCGCCCTCACACGTACGCTCCCCCTAAAGCGTTGTCGTAACCTCACCTGGACCCTAAACCGTCCCCGTCCCCTAACCCTAACCCTAGCCCGAACCCTAACCCTAACCCTTCCCCGAAGCCTGACCCTCACCCGTCCCCTAATCCTAACCCGCACGCTGACACTAACCCGCGCCCTCACACGTACGCTCCCCCTAAGGCGTTGTCGCACTCTCACCTGGACCCTAAACCGTCCCCGTCCCCTAACCCTAACCCTAGCCCGAACCCTAACCCTAACCCTTCCCCGAAGCCTGACCCTCACCCGTCCCCTAATCCTAACCCGTACGCTGACACTAACCCGCGCCCTCACACGTACGCTCCCCCTAAAGCATTGTCGTACCCTCACCTTGACCCTAAACCGTCCCCGTTTACTAACCCTAACCCTAGCCCGAACCCTAACCCTAACACTTCCCCGAAGCCTGACCCTCACCCGTCCCCTAATCCTAACCCGTACGCTGACACTAACCCGCGCCCTCACACGTACGCTCCCCCTAAAGCGTTGTCGTACCCTCACCTGGACCGTAAACCGTCCCCGTCCCCTAACCCTAACCCTAGCCCGAACCCTAACCCTAACCCTTCCCCGAAGCCTGACCCTCACCTGTCCCCTAATCCTAACCCGTACGCTGACACTAACCCGCGCCCTCACACGTACGCTCCCCCTAAAGCGTTGTCGTACCCTCACCTGGACCCTAAACCGTCCCCGTCCCCTAACCCTAACCCTAGCCCGAACCCTAACCCTAACACTTCCCCGAAGAAGGACCCTCACCCGTCCCCTAATCCTAACCCGTACGCTGACACTAACCCACGCCCTCACACGTACGCTCCCCCTAAAACGTTGTCGTACCCTCACCTGGACCCTAAACCGTCCCCGTCCCCTAACCCTAACCCTAGCCCGAACCCTAACCCTAACCCTTCCCCGAAGCCTGACCCTCACCCGTCCCCTAATCCTAACCCGTACGCTGACACTAACCCACGCCCTCACACGTACGCTCCCCCTAAAGCGTTGTCGTACCCTCACCTGGACCCTAAACCGTCCCCGTCCCCTAACCCTAACCCTAGCCCGAACCCTAACCCTAACCCTTCCCCGAAGCCTGACCCTCACCCGTCCCCTAATCCTAACCCGTACGCTGACACTAACCCGCGCCCTCACACGTACGCTCCCCCTAAAGCGTTGTCGTACCCTCACCTGGACCCTAAACCGTCCCCGTCCCCTAACCCTAACCCTAGCCCGAACCCTAACCCTAACACTTCCCCGAAGAAGGACCCTCACCCGTCCCCTAATCCTAACCCGTACGCTGACACTAACCCGCGCCCTCACACGTACGCTCCCCCTAAAGCGTTGTCGTACCCTCACCTGGACCCTAAACCGTCCCCGTCCCCTAACCCTAACCCTAGACCGAACCCTAACCCTAACCCTTCCCCGAAGCCTGACCCTCACCCGTCCCCTAATCCTAACGCGTACGCTGACACTAACCCGCGCCCTCACACGTACGCTCCCCCTAAAGCGTTGTCGTACCCTCACCGGGACCCTAAACCGTCCCCGTCACCTAACCCTAACCCTAGCCCGAACCCTAACCCTAACCCTTCCCCGAAGCCTGACCCTCACCCGTCCCCTAATCCTAACCCGTACGCTGACACTATCCCGCTCCCTCACATGTACGCTCCCCGTAAAGCATTGTCGTACCCTCACCTGGACCCTAAACCGTCCCCGTCCCCTAACCCTAACCCTAGCCCGAACCCTAACCCTAACCCTTCCCTGAAGCCTGACCCTCACCCGTCCCCTAATCCTAACCCGTACGCTGACACTAACCCGCGCCCTCACACGTACGCTCCCCCTAAAGCATTGTCGTACCCTCACCTTGACCCTAAACCGTCCCCGTTTCCTAACCCTAACCCTAGCCCGAACCCTAACCCTAACCCTTCCCCGAAGCCTGACCCTCACCCGTCCCCTAATCCTAACCCGTACGCTGACACTAACCCGCGCCCTCACACGTACGCTCCCCCTAAAGCGTTGTCGTACCCTCACCTGGACCCTAAACCGTCCCCGTCCCCTAACCCTAACCCTAGCCCGAACCCTAACCCTAACCCTTCCCCGAAGCCTGACCCTCACCCGTCCCCTAATCCTAACCCGTACGCTGACACTAACCCGCGCCCTCACACGTACGCTCCCCCTAAAGCGTTGTCGTACCCTCACCTGGACCCTAAACCGTCCCCGTCCCCTAACCCTAACCCTAGCCCGAACCCTAACCCTAACACTTCCCCGAAGAAGGACCCTCACCCGTCCCCTTATCCTAACCCGTACGCTGACACTAACCCGCGCCCTCACACGTACGCTCCCCCTAAAGCGTTGTCGTACCCTCACCTGGACCCTAAACCGTCCCCGTCCCCTAACCCTAACCCTAGCCCGAACCCTAACCCTAACCCTTCCCCGAAGCCTGACCCTCACCCGTCCCCTAATCTTAACCCGTACGCTGACACTAACCCGCGCCCTCACACGTACGCTCCCCCTAAAGCGTTGTCGTACCCTCACCTGGACCCTAAACCGTCCCCGTCCCCTAACCCTAACCCTAGCCCGAAACCTAACCCTAACCCTTCCACGAAGCCTGACCCTCACCCATCCCCTAATCCTAACCCGTACGCTGACACTAACCCGTGCCCTCACACGTACGCTCCCCCTAAAGCGTTGTCGTACCCTCACCTGGACCCTAAACCTTCCCCGTCCCCTAACCCTAACCCTAGACCGAACCCTAACCCTAAAACTTCCTTGAAGCCTGACCCTCACCCGTCCCCTAATCCTAACCCGTACGCTGACACTAACCCGCGCCCTCACACGTACGCTCCCCCTAAAGCGTTGTCGTAACCTCACCTGGACCCTAAACCGTCCCCGTCCCCTAACCCTAACCCTAGCCCGAACCCTAACCCTAACCCTAACCCTTCTCAGAAGCCTGACCCTCACCCGTCCCCTAATCCTAACCCGTACGCTGACACTAACCCGCGCCCTCACACGTACGCTCCCCCTAAAGCGTTGTCGTACCCTCACCTGGACCCTAAACCGTCCCCGTCCCCTAACCCTAACCGTAGCCCGAACCATAACCCTAAACCTTCCCCGAAGCCTGACCAACACCCTTCCCCTAATCCTACCGCGTATGCTGACACTAACCCGTGCCCTCACACGTACGCTCCCCCTAAAGCGTTGTCGTACCCTCACCTGGACCCTAAACCATCCCCGTCCCCTAACCCTAACCCTAGCCCGAACCCTAACCCTAACCCTTCCCCGAAGCCTGACCCTCACCCGTCCCCTAATCCTAACCTGTACGCTGACACTAACCCGCGCCCTCACACGTACGCTCCCCCTAAAGCGTTGTCGTACCCTCACCTGGACCCTAAACCATCCCCATCCCCTAACCCTAACCCTAACCCGAACCCTAACCCTAACCCTTCTCCGAAGCCTGACCCTCACCCGTCCCCTAATCCTAACCCGTACGCTGACACTAACCCGCGCCCTCACACGTATGCTCCCCCTAAAGCGTAGTCGTACCCTCACCTGGACCCTAAACCGTCCCCGTCCCCTAACCCTAACCCTAGCCCGAACCCTAACCCTAACCCTTCCCCGAAGCCTGACCCTCACCCGTCCCCTAATCCTAAACCGTACGCTGACACTAACCCACGCCCTCACACGTACGCTCCCCCTAAAGCGTTGTCGTACCCTCACGTGGACCCTAAACCGTCCCCGTCCCCTAACCCTAACCCTAGCCCGAACCCTAACCCTAACCCTTCCCCGAAACCTGACCCTCACCCTTCCCCTAATCCTAACCCGTACGCTGACACTAACCCGCGTCCTCACACGTACCGTCCCCCTAAAGCGTTGTCGTACCCTCACCTGGACCCTAAACCGTCCCCGTCCCCTAACCCTAACCCTAGCCCGAACCCTAACGCTAACCCTTCCCCGAAGCCTGACCCTCACCCGTCCCCTAATCCTAACCCGTACAATGACACTAACCCGTGCCCTCCGACGTACGCTCCCACTAAAGCGATGTCGTACCCTCACCTGGACCCTAAACCGACCCTGTCCCCTAACCCTAACCTTAGCCCGAACCCTAACCCTAACCCTTCCCCGAAACCTAACCCTCACCCGTCCCCTAATCCTAACCCGTACGCTGACACTAACCCGCGCCCTCACTCGTACGCTCCTTCTAAAGCATTGTCGTGCCCTCACCTGGACCCTAAACCGTCCCCGTCCCCTAACCCTAACCCTAGCCCGAACCCTAACCCTAACCCTTCCCCGAAGCCTGACCCTCACCTGTCCCCTAATCCTAACCCGTACGCTGACACTAACCCGCGCCCTCACACGAACGCTCCCCCTAAAGCGTTGTCGTACCCTCACCTGGACCCTAAACCGTCCCCATCCCCTAACCCTAACCCTAGGCCGAACCCTAACCCTAACCCTTCCCTGAAGCCTGACCCTCACCCGTCCCATAATCCTAACCCGTACACTGACACTAACCCGCGCCCTCCGACGTACGCTCCCCCTAATGTGTTGTCGTACCCTCACCTGGACCCTAAACCGACCCCGTCCCCTAACCCTAAACCTAGCCCGAAACCTAAACCTAACACTTCCCCGAAGCCTGACCCTCACCCGTCCCCTAATCCTAACCCGTACGCTGACACTAACCCGTGCCCTCACACGTACGCTCCGCTAAAGCGTTCTCGTACCCTCACTTGGACCATAAACCGTCCCCGTCACCTAACCCTAACCCTAGCCCGAACCCTAACCCTAACACTTGCCCGAAGCCTGACCCTCACCCGTCCGCTAATCCTAACCCGTACGCTGACACTAACCCACGCCCTCACACGTACGCTCCCCCTAAAGCGTCGTCGTGCCCTCACCTGGACCCTAAACCGTCCCAGTACCCTAACCCTAACCCTAGCCCGAACCCTAACCCTAACCCTTCCCCGAAGCCTGACCCTCACCCGTCCCCTAATCCTAACCCGTACGCTGACACTAACCCGCGCCGTCACACGTACACTCCCCCTAAAGCGTTGTCGTACCATCACCTGGACCCTAAACCGTCCCCATCCCCTAACCCTAACCCTACCCCGAACCCTAACCCTAACCCTTCGCCGAAGCCGGAAACTCACCCGTCCCCTAATCCTAACCCGTACGCTGACACTAACCCGCGCCCTCACACGTACGCTCCCCGTAAAGCGTTGTCGTACCCTCACCTGGACCCTAAACCGTCCCCATCCCCTAACCCTAACCCTAGCCCGAACCCTAACCCTAACACTTCCCCGAAGCCTGACCCTCACCCGTCCCCTAATCCTAACCCGTACGCTGACACTAACCCGCGCCCTCACACGTACGCTCCCCCTGAAGCATTGTCGTGCCCTCACCTGGACCCTAAACCGTCCCCGTTCCCTAACCCTAACCCTAGCCCGAACCCTAACCCTAACCCTTCCCCGAAGCCTGACCCTCACCCGTCCCCTAATCCTAACCCGTACGCTGACACTAACCCACGCCCTCACACGTATGCTCCCCCTACAACGTTGTCGTACCCTCACCTTGACCCTAAACCGTCCTCGTTTCCTAACCCTAACCCTAGCCCGAAACCTAACCCTAACCCTTCCCCGAAGCCTGACCCACAGCCGTCCCCTAATCCTAACTCGTACGCTGACACTAACCCGCGCCCTCACACGTACGCTCCCCCTAAAGCGTTGTCGTACCCTCACCTGGACCCTAAACCGTCCCCGTGCCCTAACCCTAACCCTAGCCCGAACCCTAACCCCAACCCTTCCCCGAAGCCTGAACCTCACCCGTCCCCTAATCCTAACCCGTACGCTGACACTAACCCGCGCCCTCACACGTACGCTCCCCCTAAACCGTTGTCGTACCCTCACCTGGACCCTAAACCTTCCCCGTCCCCTAACCCTAACCCTAGCCCGAACCCTAACCCTAACCCTTCCCCGAAGCCTGACCCTCACCCGTCCCCTAATCCTAACCCGTACGCTGACACTAACCCGCGCCCTCACACGTACGCTCCCCCTAAAGCGTTGTCGTACCCTCACCTGGACCCTAAACCGTCCCCATCCCCTAACCCTAACCCTAGCCCGAACCCTAACCCTAAACCTTCCCCGAAGCCTGACCCTCACCCGTCCCCTAATCCTAACCCGTACGCTGACACTAACCCGCGCCATCACACGTACGCTCCCCCTAAAGCGTTGTCGTACCCTCACCTGGACCCTAAACCGTCCCCGTCCCCTAACCCTAACCCTAGCCCGAACCCTAACCCTAACCCTTCCCCGAAGCCTGACCCTCACCCGTCCCCTAATCCTAACCCGTACGCTGACACTAACCCACGCCCTCACACGTACGCTCCCCCTAAAGCGTTGTCGTACCCTCACCTGGACCCTAAACCTTCCCCGTCACCTAACCCTAACCCTAGACCGAACCCTAACCGTAACCCTTCCCCGAAGCCTGACCCTCACCCGTCCCCTAATACTAACCCGTACGCTGACACTAACCCGCGCCCTCACACGTACGCTCCCCCTAAAGCGTTGTCGTACCCTCACCTGGACCCTAAACCGTCCCCGTACCCTAACCCTAACCCTAGCCCGAACCCTAACCCTAACCCTTCCCCGAAGCCTGACCCTCACCCGTCCCCTAATCCTAACCCGTACGCTGACACTAACCCGCGCCCTCACACGTACGCTCCCCCTAAAGCGTTGTCGTACCCTCACCTGGACCCTAAACCGTCCCCGTCCCCTAACCCTAACCCTAGCCCAAACCCTAACCCTAACCCTTCCCCGAAGCCTGACCCTCACCCGTCCCCTAATCCTAACCCGTACGCTGACACTAACCCGCGCCCTCACACGTACGCTCCCCCTAAAGCGTTGTCGTACCCTCACCTGGACCCTAAACCGTCCCCGTCCCCTAACCCTAACCGTAGCCCGAACCCTAACCCTAACCCCTCCCCGAAGCCTGACCCTCACCCGTCCCCTAATCCTAACCCGTACGCTGACACTAACCCGTGCCCTCACATGTACGCTCCCCCTAAAGCGTTGTCGTACCCTCACCTGGACCCTAAACCGTCCCCGTTCCCTAACCCTAACCCTAGCCCAAACCCTAACCCTAACCCTTCCCCGAAACCTGACCCTCACCCGTCCCCTAATCCTAACCCGTACGCTGACACTAAGCCACGCCCTCACACGTACGCTCCCCCTAAAGCGTTGTCGTACCCTCACCTGGACCCTAAACCGTCCCCGTCCCCTAACCCTAACCCTAGCCCGAACCCTAACACTAACCCTTCCCCGAAGCCTGACCCTCACCCGTCCCCTAATCCTAACCCGTACGCTGACACTAACCCACGCCCTCACACGTACGCTCCCCCTACAACGTTGTCGTACCCTCACCTTGACCCTAAACCGTCCTCGTTTCCTAACCCTAACCCTAGCCCGAACCCTAACCCTAACCCTTCCCCGAAGCCTGACCCTCACCCGTCCCCTAATCCTTACTCGTACGCTGACACTAACACACGCCCTCACACGTATGCTCCCCCTAAAGCGTTGTCGTACCCTCACCTGGACCCTAAACCTTCCCCGTCCCCTAACCCTAACCCTAGACCGAACCCTAACCCTAACCCTTCCCCGAAGCCTGACCCTCACCCGTCCCCTAATCCTAACCCGTACGCTGACACTAACCCACGCCCTCACACGTACGCTGCCCCTAAAGCGTTGTCGTACCCTCACCTGGACCCTAAACCGTCCCCGTCCCCTAACCCTAACCCTAGCCCGAACCCTAACCCTAACCCTTCCCCGAAGCCTGACCCTCACCCGTCTCCTAATCCTAACCCGTACGCTGACACTAACCCGTGCCCTCACACGTACGCTCCCCCTAAACCGTTGTCGTACCCTCACCTGGACCCTAAACCTTCCCCGTCCCCTAACCCTAACCCTAGCCCGAACCCTAACCCTAACACTTCCCCGAAGCCTGACCCTCACCCGTCCCCTAATCCTAACCCGTACGCTGACAATAACCCGCGCCCTCACACGTACGCTCCCCCTAAAGCGTTGTCGTACCCTCACCTGGACCCTAAACCGTCCCCGTCCCCTAACCCTAACCCTAGCCCGAACCCTAGCCCTAACCCTTCCCCGAAGCCTGACCCTCACCCGTCCCCTAATCCTAACCCGTACGCTGACACTAAGCCGCGCCCTCACACGTACGCTCCCCCTAAAGCGTTGTCGTACCCTCACCTGGACCCTAAACCGTCCCCGTCCCCTAACCCTAACCCTAGCCCGAACCCTAACCCTAACCCTTCCCCGAAGCCTGACCCTCACCCGTCGCCTAATCCTAACCCGTACGCTGACACTAACCCGCGCCCTCACACGTACGCTCCCCCTAAAGCGTTGTCGTACCGTCACCTGGACCCTAAACCTTCCCCGTCCCCTAACCCTAACCCTAGCCCGAACCCTAACCCTAACCCTTCCCCGAAGCCTGACCCTCACCCGTCCCCTAATCCTAACCCGTACGCTGACACTAACCCACGCCCTCACACGTACGCTCCCCCTAAAGCGTTGTCGTACCCTCACCTGGACCCTAAACCGTCCCCGTCCCCTAACCCTAACCCTAGCCCAAACCCTAACCCTAACCCTTCCCCGAAGCCTGACCCTCACCCGTCCCCTAATCCTAACCCGTACGCTGACACTAACCCGCGCCCTCACACGTACGCTCCCCCTAAAGCGTTGTCGTACCCTCACCTGGACCCTAAACCGTCCCCGTCCCCTAACCCTAACCGTAGCCCGAACCCTAACCCTAACCCTTCCCCGAAGCCTGACCCTCACCCGTCCCCTAATCCTAACCCGTACGCTGACACTAACCCGTGCCCTCACATGTACGCTCCCCCTAAAGCGTTGTCGTACCCTCACCTGGACCCTAAACCGTCCCCGTTCCCTAACCCTAACCCTAGCCCAAACCCTAACCCTAACCCTTCCCCGAAACCTGACCCTCACCCGTCCCCTAATCCTAACCCGTACGCTGACACTAAGCCACGCCCTCACACGTACGCTCCCCCTAAAGCGTTGTCGTACCCTCACCTGGACCCTAAACCGTCCCCGTCCCCTAACCCTAACCCTAGCCCGAACCCTAACCCTAACCCTTCCCCGAAGCCTGACCCTCACCCGTCCCCTAATCCTAACCCGTACGCTGACACTAACCCACGCCCTCACACGTACGCTCCCCCTACAACGTTGTCGTACCCTCACCTTGACCCTAAACCGTCCTCGTTTCCTAACCCTAACCCTAGCCCGAACCCTAACCCTAACCCTTCCCCGAAGCCTGACCCTCACCCGTCCCCTAATCCTTACTCGTACGCTGACACTAACACACGCCCTCACACGTATGCTCCCCCTAAAGCGTTGTCGTACCCTCACCTGGACCCTAAACCTTCCCCGTCCCCTAACCCTAACCCTAGACCGAACCCTAACCCTAACCCTTCCCCGAAGCCTGACCCTCACCCGTCCCCTAATCCTAACCCGTACGCTGACACTAACCCACGCCCTCACACGTACGCTGCCCCTAAAGCGTTGTCGTACCCTCACCTGGACCCTAAACCGTCCCCGTCCCCTAACCCTAACCCTAGCCCGAACCCTAACCCTAACCCTTCCCCGAAGCCTGACCCTCACCCGTCTCCTAATCCTAACCCGTACGCTGACACTAACCCGTGCCCTCACACGTACGCTCCCCCTAAACCGTTGTCGTACCCTCACCTGGACCCTAAACCTTCCCCGTCCCCTAACCCTAACCCTAGCCCGAACCCTAACCCTAACACTTCCCCGAAGCCTGACCCTCACCCGTCCCCTAATCCTAACCCGTACGCTGACAATAACCCGCGCCCTCACACGTACGCTCCCCCTAAAGCGTTGTCGTACCCTCACCTGGACCCTAAACCGTCCCCGTCCCCTAACCCTAACCCTAGCCCGAACCCTAGCCCTAACCCTTCCCCGAAGCCTGACCCTCACCCGTCCCCTAATCCTAACCCGTACGCTGACACTAAGCCGGGCCCTCACACGTACGCTCCCCCTAAAGCGTTGTCGTACCGTCACCTGGACCCTAAACCTTCCCCGTCCCCTAACCCTAACCCTAGCCCGAACCCTAACCCTAACCCTTCCCCGAAGCCTGACCCTCACCCGTCCCCTAATACTAACCCGTACGCTGACACTAACCCGCGCCCTCACACGTACGCTCCCCCTACAGCGTTGTCGTACCCTCACCTGGACCCTAAACCGTCCCCGTTTCCTAACCCTAACCCTAGCCCGAACCCTAACCCTAACCGTTCCCCGAAGCCTGACCCTCACCCGTCCCCTAATCCTAACCCGTACGCTGACACTAACCCGCGCCCTCACACGTACGCTCCCCCTACAGCGTTGTCGTACCCTCACCTGGACCCTAAACCGTCCCCGTCCCCTAACCCTAACCCTAGCCCGAACCCTAACCCTAACACTTCCCCGAAGCCTGACCCTCACCCGTCCCCTAATCCTAACCCGTACGCTGACACTAACCCGCGCCCTCACACGTACGCTCCCCCTAAAGCGTTGTCGTACCCTCACCTGGACCCTAAACCGTCCCCGTCCCCTAACCCTTACCCTAGCCCGAACCCTAACCCTAACCCTTCCCCGAAGCCTGACCCTCTCCCGTCCCCTAATCCTAAACCGTACGATGACACTAACCCGCGCCCTCACACGTACGCTCCCCCTAATGCGTTGTCGTACCCTCACCTGGACCCTAAACCGTCCCCGTCACCTAACCCTAACCCTAGCCCGAACCCTAACCCTAACCCTTCCCCGAAGCCTGACCCTCACCCGTCCCCTAATCCTAACCCGTACGCTGACACTAACCCGCGCCCTCACACGTACGCTCCCCGTAAAGCGTTGTCGTACCCTCACCTGGACCCTAAACCGTCCCCGTCCCCTAACCCTAACCCTAGCCCGAACCCTAACCCTAACCCTTCCCCGAAGCCTGACCCTCACCCGTCCCCTAATCCTAACCCGTACGCTGACACTAACCCGCGCCCTCACACGTACGCTCCCCCTAAATCGTTGTCGTACCCTCACCTGGACCCTAAACCGTCCCCGTCCCCTAACCCTAACCCTAGCCCGAACCCTAACCCTAACCCTTCCCCGAAGCCTGACCCTCACCCGTCCCCTAATCCTAACCCGTACGCTGACACTAACCGGCGCCCTCACACGTACGCTCCCCGTAAAGCGTTGTCGTACCCTCACCTGGACCCTAAACCGTCCCCGTCCCCTAACCCTAACCCTAGCCCGAACCCTAACCCTAACCCTTCCCCGAAGCCTGACCCTCACCCATCCCCTAATCCTAAACCGTACGCTGACACTAACCCGCGCCCTCACACGTACGCTCCCCCTAAAGCGTTGTCGTACCCTCACCTGGACCCTAAACCGTCCCCGTCCCCTAACCCTAACCCTAGCCCGAACCCTAACCCTAACCCTTCCCCGAAGCCTGACCCTCACCCGTCCCCTAATCCTAACCCGTACGTTGACACTAACCCGCGCCCTCACACGAACGCTCCCCCTAAAGCGTTGTCGTATCCTCACCTGGACCCTAAACCGTCCCCGTCCCCTAACCCTAACCCTAGCCCGAACCCTAACCCTAACCCTTCCCCGAAGCCTGACCCTCACCCGTCCCCTAATCCTAACCCGTACGCTGACACTAACCCGCGCCCTCACACGTACGCTCCCCCTAAAGCGTTGTCGTACCCTCACCTGGACCCTAAACCGTCCCCGTCCCCTAACCCTAGCCCGAACTCTAACCCTAACCCTTCCCCGAAACCTGACCCTCACCCGTCCCCTAATCCTAACCCGTACGCTGACACTAACCCGCGCCCTCACACGTACGCTCCCCCTAAAGCGTTGTCGTAACCTCACCTGGACCCTAAACCGTCCCCGTCCCCTAACCCTAACCCTAGCCCGAACCCTAACCCTAACCCTTCCCCGAAGCCTGACCCTCACCCGTCCCCTAATCCTAACCCGCACGCTGACACTAACCCGCGCCCTCACACGTACGCTCCCCCTAAGGCGTTGTCGCACTCTCACCTGGACCCTAAACCGTCCCCGTCCCCTAACCCTAACCCTAGCCCGAACCCTAACCCTAACCCTTCCCCGAAGCCTGACCCTCACCCGTCCCCTAATCCTAACCCGTACGCTGACACTAACCCGCGCCCTCGCACGTACGCTCCCCCTAAAGCATTGTCGTACCCTCACCTTGACCCTAAACCGTCCCCGTTTACTAACCCTAACCCTAGCCCGAACCCTAACCCTAACACTTCCCCGAAGCCTGACCCTCACCCGTCCCCTAATCCTAACCCGTACGCTGACACTAACCCGCGCCCTCACACGTACGCTCCCCCTAAAGCGTTGTCGTACCCTCACCTGGACCCTAAACCGTCCCCGTCCCCTAACCCTAACCCTAGCCCGAACCCTAACCCTAACCCTTCCCCGAAGCCTGACCCTCACCTGTCCCCTAATCCTAACCCGTACGCTGACACTAACCCGCGCCCTCACACGTACGCTCCCCCTAAAGCGTTGTCGTACCCTCACCTGGACCCTAAACCGTCCCCGTCCCCTAACCCTAACCCTAGCCCGAACCCTAACCCTAACACTTCCCCGAAGAAGGACCCTCACCCGTCCCCTAATCCTAACCCGTACGCTGACACTAACCCACGCCCTCACACGTACGCTCCCCCTAAAACGTTGTCGTACCCTCACCTGGACCCTAAACCGTCCCCGTCCCCTAACCCTAACCCTAGCCCGAACCCTAACCCTAACCCTTCCCCGAAGCCTGACCCTCACCCGTCCCCTAATCCTAACCCGTACGCTGACACTAACCCACGCCCTCACACGTACGCTCCCCCTAAAGCGTTGTCGTACCCTCACCTGGACCCTAAACCGTCCCCGTCCCCTAACCCTAACCCTAGCCCGAACCCTAACCCTAACCCTTCCCCGAAGCCTGACCCTCACCCGTCCCCTAATCCTAACCCGTACGCTGACACTAACCCGCGCCCTCACACGTACGCTCCCCCTAAAGCGTTGTCGTACCCTCACCTGGACCCTAAACCGTCCCCGTCCCCTAACCCTAACCCTAGCCCGAACCCTAACCCTAACACTTCCCCGAAGAAGGACCCTCACCCGTCCCCTAATCCTAACCCGTACGCTGACACTAACCCGCGCCCTCACACGTACGCTCCCCCTAAAGCGTTGTCGTACCCTCACCTGGACCCTAAACCGTCCCCGTCCCCTAACCCTAACCCTAGACCGAACCCTAACCCTAACCCTTCCCCGAAGCCTGACCCTCACCCGTCCCCTAATCCTAACGCGTACGCTGACACTAACCCGCGCCCTCACACGTACGCTCCCCCTAAAGCGTTGTCGTACCCTCACCGGGACCCTAAACCGTCCCCGTCACCTAACCCTAACCCTAGCCCGAACCCTAACCCTAACCCTTCCCCGAAGCCTGACCCTCACCCGTCCCCTAATCCTAACCCGTACGCTGACACTATCCCGCTCCCTCACATGTACGCTCCCCGTAAAGCATTGTCGTACCCTCACCTGGACCCTAAACCGTCCCCGTCCCCTAACCCTAACCCTAGCCCGAACCCTAACCCTAACCCTTCCCTGAAGCCTGACCCTCACCCGTCCCCTAATCCTAACCCGTACGCTGACACTAACCCGCGCCCTCACACGTACGCTCCCCCTAAAGCATTGTCGTACCCTCACCTTGACCCTAAACCGTCCCCGTTTCCTAACCCTAACCCTAGCCCGAACCCTAACCCTAACCCTTCCCCGAAGCCTGACCCTCACCCGTCCCCTAATCCTAACCCGTACGCTGACACTAACCCGCGCCCTCACACGTACGCTCCCCCTAAAGCGTTGTCGTACCCTCACCTGGACCCTAAACCGTCCCCGTCCCCTAACCCTAACCCTAGCCCGAACCCTAACCCTAACCCTTCCCCGAAGCCTGACCCTCACCCGTCCCCTAATCCTAACCCGTACGCTGACACTAACCCGCGCCCTCACACGTACGCTCCCCCTAAAGCGTTGTCGTACCCTCACCTGGACCCTAAACCGTCCCCGTCCCCTAACCCTAACCCTAGCCCGAACCCTAACCCTAACACTTCCCCGAAGAAGGACCCTCACCCGTCCCCTTATCCTAACCCGTACGCTGACACTAACCCGCGCCCTCACACGTACGCTCCCCCTAAAGCGTTGTCGTACCCTCACCTGGACCCTAAACCGTCCCCGTCCCCTAACACTAACCCTAGCCCGAACCCTAACCCTAACCCTTCCCCGAAGCCTGACCCTCACCCGTCCCCTAATCTTAACCCGTACGCTGACACTAACCCGCGCCCTCACACGTACGCTCCCCCTAAAGCGTTGTCGTACCCTCACCTGGACCCTAAACCGTCCCCGTCCCCTAACCCTAACCCTAGCCCGAAACCTAACCCTAACCCTTCCACGAAGCCTGACCCTCACCCATCCCCTAATCCTAACCCGTACGCTGACACTAACCCGTGCCCTCACACGTACGCTCCCCCTAAAGCGTTGTCGTACCCTCACCTGGACCCTAAACCTTCCCCGTCCCCTAACCCTAACCCTAGACCGAACCCTAACCCTAAAACTTCCTTGAAGCCTGACCCTCACCCGTCCCCTAATCCTAACCCGTACGCTGACACTAACCCGCGCCCTCACACGTACGCTCCCCCTAAAGCGTTGTCGTAACCTCACCTGGACCCTAAACCGTCCCCGTCCCCTAACCCTAACCCTAGCCCGAACCCTAACCCTAACCCTAACCCTTCTCAGAAGCCTGACCCTCACCCGTCCCCTAATCCTAACCCGTACGCTGACACTAACCCGCGCCCTCACACGTACGCTCCCCCTAAAGCGTTGTCGTACCCTCACCTGGACCCTAAACCGTCCCCGTCCCCTAACCCTAACCGTAGCCCGAACCATAACCCTAAACCTTCCCCGAAGCCTGACCAACACCCTTCCCCTAATCCTACCGCGTATGCTGACACTAACCCGTGCCCTCACACGTACGCTCCCCCTAAAGCGTTGTCGTACCCTCACCTGGACCCTAAACCATCCCCGTCCCCTAACCCTAACCCTAGCCCGAACCCTAACCCTAACCCTTCCCCGAAGCCTGACCCTCACCCGTCCCCTAATCCTAACCTGTACGCTGACACTAACCCGCGCCCTCACACGTACGCTCCTCCTAAAGCGTAGTCGTACCCTCACCTGGACCCTAAACCGTCCCCGTCCCCTAACCCTAACCCTAGCCCGAACCCTAACCCTAACCCTTCCCCGAAACCTAACCCTCACCCGTCCCCTAATCCTAACCCGTACGCTGACACTAACCCGCGCCCTCACTCGTACGCTCCTTCTAAAGCATTGTCGTGCCCTCACCTGGACCCTAAACCGTCCCCGTCCCCTAACCCTAACCCTAGCCCGAACCCTAACCCTAACCCTTCCCCGAAGCCTGACCCTCACCTGTCCCCTAATCCTAACCCGTACGCTGACACTAACCCGCGCCCTCACACGAACGCTCCCCCTAAAGCGTTGTCGTACCCTCACCTGGACCCTAAACCGTCCCCATCCCCTAACCCTAACCCTAGGCCGAACCCTAACCCTAACCCTTCCCTGAAGCCTGACCCTCACCCGTCCCATAATCCTAACCCGTACACTGACACTAACCCGCGCCCTCCGACGTACGCTCCCCCTAATGTGTTGTCGTACCCTCACCTGGACCCTAAACCGACCCCGTCCCCTAACCCTAAACCTAGCCCGAAACCTAAACCTAACACTTCCCCGAAGCCTGACCCTCACCCGTCCCCTAATCCTAACCCGTACGCTGACACTAACCCGTGCCCTCACACGTACGCTCCGCTAAAGCGTTCTCGTACCCTCACTTGGACCATAAACCGTCCCCGTCACCTAACCCTAACCCTAGCCCGAACCCTAACCCTAACACTTGCCCGAAGCCTGACCCTCACCCGTCCGCTAATCCTAACCCGTACGCTGACACTAACCCACGCCCTCACACGTACGCTCCCCCTAAAGCGTCGTCGTGCCCTCACCTGGACCCTAAACCGTCCCAGTACCCTAACCCTAACCCTAGCCCGAACCCTAACCCTAACCCTTCCCCGAAGCCTGACCCTCACCCGTCCCCTAATCCTAACCCGTACGCTGACACTAACCCGCGCCGTCACACGTACACTCCCCCTAAAGCGTTGTCGTACCCTCACCTGGACCCTAAACCGTCCCCATCCCCTAACCCTAACCCTACCCCGAACCCTAACCCTAACCCTTCGCCGAAGCCGGAAACTCACCCGTCCCCTAATCCTAACCCGTACGCTGACACTAACCCGCGCCCTCACACGTACGCTCCCCGTAAAGCGTTGTCGTACCCTCACCTGGACCCTAAACCGTCCCCATCCCCTAACCCTAACCCTAGCCCGAACCCTAACCCTAACACTTCCCCGAAGCCTGACCCTCACCCGTCCCCTAATCCTAACCCGTACGCTGACACTAACCCGCGCCCTCACACGTACGCTCCCCCTGAAGCATTGTCGTGCCCTCACCTGGACCCTAAACCGTCCCCGTTCCCTAACCCTAACCCTAGCCCGAACCCTAACCCTAACCCTTCCCCGAAGCCTGACCCTCACCCGTCCCCTAATCCTAACCCGTACGCTGACACTAACCCACGCCCTCACACGTATGCTCCCCCTACAACGTTGTCGTACCCTCACCTTGACCCTAAACCGTCCTCGTTTCCTAACCCTAACCCTAGCCCGAACCCTAACCCTAACCCTTCCCCGAAGCCTGACCCACAGCCGTCCCCTAATCCTAACTCGTACGCTGACACTAACCCGCGCCCTCACACGTACGCTCCCCCTAAAGCGTTGTCGTACCCTCACCTGGACCCTAAACCGTCCCCGTGCCCTAACCCTAACCCTAGCCCGAACCCTAACCCCAACCCTTCCCCGAAGCCTGAACCTCACCCGTCCCCTAATCCTAACCCGTACGCTGACACTAACCCGCGCCCTCACACGTACGCTCCCCCTAAACCGTTGTCGTACCCTCACCTGGACCCTAAACCTTCCCCGTCCCCTAACCCTAACCCTAGCCCGAACCCTAACCCTAACCCTTCCCCGAAGCCTGACCCTCACCCGTCCCCTAATCCTAACCCGTACGCTGACACTAACCCGCGCCCTCACACGTACGCTCCCCCTAAAGCGTTGTCGTACCCTCACCTGGACCCTAAAC
This sequence comes from Globicephala melas, assembly GCF_963455315.2. Lineage (NCBI taxonomy): Eukaryota > Metazoa > Chordata > Mammalia > Artiodactyla > Delphinidae > Globicephala > Globicephala melas. Next base: position 106,055 of record NW_027207632.1, on the reverse strand, counting down.
CGTCCCCATCCCCTAACCCTAACCCTAGCCCGAACCCTAACCCTAAACCTTCCCCGAAGCCTGACCCTCACCCGTCCCCTAATCCTAACCCGTACGCTGACACTAACCCGCGCCATCACACGTACGCTCCCCCTAAAGCGTTGTCGTACCCTCACCTGGACCCTAAACCGTCCCCGTCCCCTAACCCTAACCCTAGCCCGAACCCTAACCCTAACCCTTCCCCGAAGCCTGACCCTCACCCGTCCCCTAATCCTAACCCGTACGCTGACACTAACCCACGCCCTCACACGTACGCTCCCCCTAAAGCGTTGTCGTACCCTCACCTGGACCCTAAACCTTCCCCGTCACCTAACCCTAACCCTAGACCGAACCCTAACCGTAACCCTTCCCCGAAGCCTGACCCTCACCCGTCCCCTAATACTAACCCGTACGCTGACACTAACCCGCGCCCTCACACGTACGCTCCCCCTAAAGCGTTGTCGTACCCTCACCTGGACCCTAAACCGTCCCTGTACCCTAACCCTAACCCTAGCCCGAACCCTAACCCTAACCCTTCCCCGAAGCCTGACCCTCACCCGTCCCCTAATCCTAACCCGTACGCTGACACTAACCCGCGCCCTCACACGTACGCTCCCCCTAAAGCGTTGTCGTACCCTCACCTGGACCCTAAACCGTCCCCGTCCCCTAACCCTAACCCTAGCCCAAACCCTAACCCTAACCCTTCCCCGAAGCCTGACCCTCACCCGTCCCCTAATCCTAACCCGTACGCTGACACTAACCCGCGCCCTCACACGTACGCTCCCCCTAAAGCGTTGTCGTACCCTCACCTGGACCCTAAACCGTCCCCGTCCCCTAACCCTAACCGTAGCCCGAACCCTAACCCTAACCCCTCCCCGAAGCCTGACCCTCACCCGTCCCCTAATCCTAACCCGTACGCTGACACTAACCCGTGCCCTCACATGTACGCTCCCCCTAAAGCGTTGTCGTACCCTCACCTGGACCCTAAACCGTCCCCGTTCCCTAACCCTAACCCTAGCCCAAACCCTAACCCTAACCCTTCCCCGAAACCTGACCCTCACCCGTCCCCTAATCCTAACCCGTACGCTGACACTAAGCCACGCCCTCACACGTACGCTCCCCCTAAAGCGTTGTCGTACCCTCACCTGGACCCTAAACCGTCCCCGTCCCCTAACCCTAACCCTAGCCCGAACCCTAACACTAACCCTTCCCCGAAGCCTGACCCTCACCCGTCCCCTAATCCTAACCCGTACGCTGACACTAACCCACGCCCTCACACGTACGCTCCCCCTACAACGTTGTCGTACCCTCACCTTGACCCTAAACCGTCCTCGTTTCCTAACCCTAACCCTAGCCCGAACCCTAACCCTAACCCTTCCCCGAAGCCTGACCCTCACCCGTCCCCTAATCCTTACTCGTACGCTGACACTAACACACGCCCTCACACGTATGCTCCCCCTAAAGCGTTGTCGTACCCTCACCTGGACCCTAAACCTTCCCCGTCCCCTAACCCTAACCCTAGACCGAACCCTAACCCTAACCCTTCCCCGAAGCCTGACCCTCACCCGTCCCCTAATCCTAACCCGTACGCTGACACTAACCCACGCCCTCACACGTACGCTGCCCCTAAAGCGTTGTCGTACCCTCACCTGGACCCTAAACCGTCCCCGTCCCCTAACCCTAACCCTAGCCCGAACCCTAACCCTAACCCTTCCCCGAAGCCTGACCCTCACCCGTCTCCTAATCCTAACCCGTACGCTGACACTAACCCGTGCCCTCACACGTACGCTCCCCCTAAACCGTTGTCGTACCCTCACCTGGACCCTAAACCTTCCCCGTCCCCTAACCCTAACCCTAGCCCGAACCCTAACCCTAACACTTCCCCGAAGCCTGACCCTCACCCGTCCCCTAATCCTAACCCGTACGCTGACAATAACCCGCGCCCTCACACGTACGCTCCCCCTAAAGCGTTGTCGTACCCTCACCTGGACCCTAAACCGTCCCCGTCCCCTAACCCTAACCCTAGCCCGAACCCTAGCCCTAACCCTTCCCCGAAGCCTGACCCTCACCCGTCCCCTAATCCTAACCCGTACGCTGACACTAAGCCGCGCCCTCACACGTACGCTCCCCCTAAAGCGTTGTCGTACCCTCACCTGGACCCTAAACCGTCCCCGTCCCCTAACCCTAACCCTAGCCCGAACCCTAACCCTAACCCTTCCCCGAAGCCTGACCCTCACCCGTCGCCTAATCCTAACCCGTACGCTGACACTAACCCGCGCCCTCACACGTACGCTCCCCCTAAAGCGTTGTCGTACCGTCACCTGGACCCTAAACCTTCCCCGTCCCCTAACCCTAACCCTAGCCCGAACCCTAACCCTAACCCTTCCCCGAAGCCTGACCCTCACCCGTCCCCTAATCCTAACCCGTACGCTGACACTAACCCACGCCCTCACACGTACGCTCCCCCTAAAGCGTTGTCGTACCCTCACCTGGACCCTAAACCGTCCCCGTCCCCTAACCCTAACCCTAGCCCAAACCCTAACCCTAACCCTTCCCCGAAGCCTGACCCTCACCCGTCCCCTAATCCTAACCCGTACGCTGACACTAACCCGCGCCCTCACACGTACGCTCCCCCTAAAGCGTTGTCGTACCCTCACCTGGACCCTAAACCGTCCCCGTCCCCTAACCCTAACCGTAGCCCGAACCCTAACCCTAACCCTTCCCCGAAGCCTGACCCTCACCCGTCCCCTAATCCTAACCCGTACGCTGACACTAACCCGTGCCCTCACATGTACGCTCCCCCTAAAGCGTTGTCGTACCCTCACCTGGACCCTAAACCGTCCCCGTTCCCTAACCCTAACCCTAGCCCAAACCCTAACCCTAACCCTTCCCCGAAACCTGACCCTCACCCGTCCCCTAATCCTAACCCGTACGCTGACACTAAGCCACGCCCTCACACGTACGCTCCCCCTAAAGCGTTGTCGTACCCTCACCTGGACCCTAAACCGTCCCCGTCCCCTAACCCTAACCCTAGCCCGAACCCTAACCCTAACCCTTCCCCGAAGCCTGACCCTCACCCGTCCCCTAATCCTAACCCGTACGCTGACACTAACCCACGCCCTCACACGTACGCTCCCCCTACAACGTTGTCGTACCCTCACCTTGACCCTAAACCGTCCTCGTTTCCTAACCCTAACCCTAGCCCGAACCCTAACCCTAACCCTTCCCCGAAGCCTGACCCTCACCCGTCCCCTAATCCTTACTCGTACGCTGACACTAACACACGCCCTCACACGTATGCTCCCCCTAAAGCGTTGTCGTACCCTCACCTGGACCCTAAACCTTCCCCGTCCCCTAACCCTAACCCTAGACCGAACCCTAACCCTAACCCTTCCCCGAAGCCTGACCCTCACCCGTCCCCTAATCCTAACCCGTACGCTGACACTAACCCACGCCCTCACACGTACGCTGCCCCTAAAGCGTTGTCGTACCCTCACCTGGACCCTAAACCGTCCCCGTCCCCTAACCCTAACCCTAGCCCGAACCCTAACCCTAACCCTTCCCCGAAGCCTGACCCTCACCCGTCTCCTAATCCTAACCCGTACGCTGACACTAACCCGTGCCCTCACACGTACGCTCCCCCTAAACCGTTGTCGTACCCTCACCTGGACCCTAAACCTTCCCCGTCCCCTAACCCTAACCCTAGCCCGAACCCTAACCCTAACACTTCCCCGAAGCCTGACCCTCACCCGTCCCCTAATCCTAACCCGTACGCTGACAATAACCCGCGCCCTCACACGTACGCTCCCCCTAAAGCGTTGTCGTACCCTCACCTGGACCCTAAACCGTCCCCGTCCCCTAACCCTAACCCTAGCCCGAACCCTAGCCCTAACCCTTCCCCGAAGCCTGACCCTCACCCGTCCCCTAATCCTAACCCGTACGCAGACACTAAGCCGGGCCCTCACACGTACGCTCCCCCTAAAGCGTTGTCGTACCGTCACCTGGACCCTAAACCTTCCCCGTCCCCTAACCCTAACCCTAGCCCGAACCCTAACCCTAACCCTTCCCCGAAGCCTGACCCTCACCCGTCCCCTAATCCTAACCCGTACGCTGACACTAACCCGCGCCCTCACACGTACGCTCCCCCTACAGCGTTGTCGTACCCTCACCTGGACCCTAAACCGTCCCCGTTTCCTAACCCTAACCCTAGCCCGAACCCTAACCCTAACCGTTCCCCGAAGCCTGACCCTCACCCGTCCCCTAATCCTAACCCGTACGCTGACACTAACCCGCGCCCTCACACGTACGCTCCCCCTACAGCGTTGTCGTACCCTCACCTGGACCCTAAACCGTCCCCGTCCCCTAACCCTAACCCTAGCCCGAACCCTAACCCTAACACTTCCCCGAAGCCTGACCCTCACCCGTCCCCTAATCCTAACCCGTACGCTGACACTAACCCGCGCCCTCACACGTACGCTCCCCCTAAAGCGTTGTCGTACCCTCACCTGGACCCTAAACCGTCCCCGTCCCCTAACCCTTACCCTAGCCTGAACCCTAACCCTAACCCTTCCCCGAAGCCTGACCCTCTCCCGTCCCCTAATCCTAAACCGTACGCTGACACTAACCCGCGCCCTCACACGTACGCTCCCCCTAATGCGTTGTCGTACCCTCACCTGGACCCTAAACCGTCCCCGTCCCCTAACCCTAACCCTAGCCCGAACCCTAACCCTAACCCTTCCCCGAAGCCTGACCCTCACCCGTCCCCTAATCCTAACCCGTACGCTGACACTAACCCGCGCCCTCACACGTACGCTCCCCCTACAGCATTGTCGTACCCTCACCTGGACCCTAAACCGTCCCCGTCCCCTAACCCTAACCCTAGCCTGAACCCTAACCCTAACACTTCCCCGAAGCCTGACCCTCACCCGTCCCCTAATCCTAACCCGTACGCTGACACTAACCCGCGCCCTCACACGTACGCTCCCCCTAAAGCGTTGTCGTACCCTCACCTGGACCCTAAACCGTCCCCGTCCCCTAACCCTAACCCTAGCCCAAACCCTAACCCTAACCCTTCCCCGAAGCCTGACCCTCACCCGTCCCCTAATCCTAACCCGTACACTGACACTAAGCCGCGCCCTCACACGTACGCTCCCCCTAAAGCGTTGTCGTACCCTCACCTGGACCCTAAACCGTCCCCGTCCCCTAACCCTAACCCTAGCCCGAACCCTAACCCTAACCCTTCCCCGAAGCCTGACACTCACCCTTCCCCTAATCCTAACCCGTACGCTGACACTAACCCGCGCCCTCACACGTACGCTCCCCCTAAAGCGTTGTCGTACCCTCACCTGGACCCTAAACCCTCCCCGTCCCCTAACCCTAGCCCGAACCCTAACCCTAACCCTTCCCCGAAGCCTGACCTTCACCCGTCCCCTAATCCTAATCCGTACGCTGACACTAATCCGCGCCCTCACACCTACGCTCCCCCTGAAGCGTTGTCGTACCCTCACCTGGACCCTAAACCGTCCCCGTCCCCTAACCCTAACCCTAGCCCGAACCCTAACCCTAACCCTTCCCCGAAGCCTGACCCTCACCCGTCCCCTAATCCTAACCCGTACGCTGACACTAAGCCGCGCCCTCACACGTACGCTCCCCCTAAAGCGTTGTCGTACCCTCACCTGGACCCTAAACCGTCCCCGTCCCCTAACCCTAACCCTAGCCCGAACCCTAACCCTAACCCTTCCCCGAAGCCTGACCCTCACCCGTCCCCTAATCCTAACCCGTACGCTGACACTAACCCGCGCCCTCACACGTACGCTCCCCCTAAAGCGTTGTCGTACCCTCACCTGGACCCTAAACCTTCCCCGTCTCCTAACCCTAACCCTAGCCCGAACCCTAACCCTAACCCTTCCCCGAAGCCTGACCCTCACACGTCCCCTAATCCTAACCCGTACGCTGACACTAAGCCGCGCCCTCACACGTACGCTCCCCCTAAACCGTTGTCGTACCCTCACCTGGACCCTAAACCGTCCCCGTCCCCTAACCCTAACCCTAGCCCGAACCCTAGCCCTAACCCTTCCCCGAAGCCTGACCCTCAACCGTCCCCTAATCCTAACCCGTACGCTGACACGAACCCGCGCCCTCACACGTACGCTCCCCCTAGAGCGTTGTCGTACCCTCACCTGGACCCTAAACCGTCCCCGTCCCCTAACCCTAACCCTAGCCCGAACCCTAACCCTAACGCTTCCCCGAAGCCTGACCCTCACCCGTTCCCTAATCCTAACCCGTACGCTGACACTAACCCGCGCCCTCACACGTACGCTCCCCCTAAAGCGTTGTCGTACCCTCACCTGGACCCTAAACCGTCCCCGTTCCCTAACCCTAACCCTAGCCCGAACCCTAACCCTAAACCTTCCCCGAAGCCTGACCCTCACCCGTCCCCTAATCCTAACCCGTACGCTGACACTAACCCGCGCCATCACACGTACGCTCCCCCTAAAGCGTTGTCGTACCCTCACCTGGACCCTAAACCGTCCCCGTCCCCTAACCCTAACCCTAGCCCGAACCCTAACCCTAACCCTTCCCCGAAGCCTGACCCTCACCCGTCCCCTAATCCTAACCCGTACGCTGACACTAACCCACGCCCTCACACGTACGCTCCCCATAAAGCGTTGTCGAACCCTCACCTGGACCCTAAACCTTCCCCGTCACCTAACCCTAACCCTAGACCGAACCCTAACCGTAACCCTTCCCCGAAGCCTGACCCTCACCCGTCCCCTAATACTAACCCGTACGCTGACACTAACCCGCGCCCTCACACGTACGCTCCCCCTAAAGCGTTGTCGTACCCTCACCTGGACCCTAAACCGTCCCCGTACCCTAACCCTAACCCTAGCCCGAACCCTAACCCTAACCCTTCCCCGAAGCCTGACCCTCACCCGTCCCCTAATCCTAACCCGTACGCTGACACTAACCCGCGCCCTCACACGTACGCTCCCCCTAAAGCGTTGTCGTACCCTCACCTGGACCCTAAACCGTCCCCGTCCCCTAACCCTAACCCTAGCCCAAACCCTAACCCTAACCCTTCCCCGAAGCCTGACCCTCACCCGTCCCCTAATCCTAACCCGTACGCTGACACTAACCCGCGCCCTCACACGTACGCTCCCCCTAAAGCGTTGTCGTACCCTCACCTGGACCCTAAACCGTCCCCGTCCCCTAACCCTAACCGTAGCCCGAACCCTAACCCTAACCCTTCCCCGAAGCCTGACCCTCACCCGTCCCCTAATCCTAACCCGTACGCTGACACTAACCCGTGCCCTCACACGTACGCTCCCCCTAAAGCGTTGTCGTACCCTCACCTGGACCCTAAACCGTCCCCGTCCCCTAACCCTAACCCTAGCCCGAACCCTAACCCTAACCCTTCCCCGAAGCCTGACCCTCACCCGTCCCCTAATCCTAACCCGTACGCTGACACTAACCCGCGCCCTCACACGTACGCTCCCCCTAAAGCGTTGTCGTACCCTCACCTGGACCCTAAACCGTCCCCGTCCCCTAACCCTAACCCTAGCCCGAACCCTAACCCTAACCCTTCCCCGAAGCCTGACCCTCACCCGTCCCCTAATCCTAACCCGTACGCTGACACTAACCCACGCCCTCACACGTACGCTCCCCCTACAACGTTGTCGTACCCTCACCTTGACCCTAAACCGTCCTCGTTTCCTAACCCTAACCCTAGCCCGAACCCTAACCCTAACCCTTCCCCGAAGCCTGACCCTCACCCGTCCCCTAATCCTAACTCGTACGCTGACACTAACACACGCCCTCACACGTACGCTCCCCCTAAAGCGTTGTCGTACCCTCACCTGGACCCTAAACCTTTCCCGTCCCCTAACCCTAACCCTAGACCGAACCCTAACCCTAACCCTTCCCCGAAGCCTGACCCTCACCCGTCCCCTAATCCTAACCCGTACGCTGACACTAACCCACGCCCTCACACGTACGCTGCCCCTAAAGCGTTGTCGTACCCTCACCTGGACCCTAAACCGTCCCCGTCCCCTAACCCTAACCCTAGCCCGAACCCTAACCCTAACCCTTCCCCGAAGCCTGACCCTCACCCGTCTCCTAATCCTAACCCGTACGCTGACACTAACCCGTGCCCTCACACGTACGCTCCCCCTAAACCGTTGTCGTACCCTCACCTGGACCCTAAACCTTCCCCGTCCCCTAACCCTAACCCTAGCCCGAACCCTAACCCTAACACTTCCCCGAAGCCTGACCCTCACCCGTCCCCTAATCCTAACCCGTACGCTGACAATAACCCGCGCCCTCACACGTACGCTCCCCCTAAAGCGTTGTCGTACCCTCACCTGGACCCTAAACCGTCCCCGTCCCCTAACCCTAACCCTAGCCCGAACCCCAGCCCTAACCCTTCCCCGAAGCCTGACCCTCACCCGTCCCCTAATCCTAACCCGTACGCTGACACTAAGCCGCGCCCTCACATGTACGCTCCCCCTAAAGCGTTGTCGTACCCTCACCTGGACCCTAAACCGTCCCCGTCCCCTAACCCTAACCCTAGCCCGAACCCTAACCCTAACCCTTCCCCGAAGCCTGACCCTCACCCGTCGCCTAATCCTAACCCGTACGCTGACACTAACCCGCGCCCTCACACGTACGCTCCCCCTAAAGCGTTGTCGTACCGTCACCTGGACCCTAAACCTTCCCCGTCCCCTAACCCTAACCCTAGCCCGAACCCTAACCCTAACCCTTCCCCGAAGCCTGACCCTCACCCGTCCCCTAATCCTAACCCGTACGCTGACACTAACCCGCGCCCTCACACGTACGCTCCCCCTACAGCGTTGTCGTACCCTCACCTGGACCCTAAACCGTCCCCGTTTCCTAACCCTAACCCTAGCCCGAACCCTAACCCTAACCGTTCCCCAAAGCCTGACCCTCACCCGTCGCCTAATCCTAACCCGTACGCTGACACTAACCCGCGCCCTCACACCTACACTCCCCCTACAGCGTTGTCGTACCCTCACCTGGACCCTAAACCGTCCCCGTCCCCTAACCCTAACCCTAGCCCGAACCCTAACCCTAACACTTCCCCGAAGCCTGACCCTCACCCGTACCCTAATCCTAACCCGTACGCTGACACTAACCCGCGCCCTCACACGTACGCTCCCCCTAAAGCGTTGTCGTACCCTCACCTGGACCCTAAACCGTCCCCGTCCCCTAACCCTTACCCTAGCCCGAACCCTAACCCTAACCCTTCCCCGAAGCCTGACCCTCTCCCGTCCCCTAATCCTAAACCGTACGCTGACACTAACCCGCGCCCTCACACGTACGCTCCCCCTAAAGCGTTGTCGTATCCTCACCTGGACCCTAAACCGTCCCCGTCCCCTAACCCTAACCCTAGCCCGAACCCTAACCCTAACCCTTCCCCGAAGCCTGACCCTCACCCGTCCCCTAATCCTAACCCGTACGCTGACACTAACCCGCGCCCTCACACGTACGCTACCCCTACAGCATTGTCGTACCCTCACCTGGACCCTAAACCGTCCCCGTCCCCTAACCCTAACCCTAGCCCGAACCCTAACCCTAACCCTTCCCCGAAGCCTGACCCTCACCCGTCCCCTAATCCTAACCCGTACGCTGACACTAACCCGCGCCCTCACACGTACGCTCCCCCTAAAGCGTTGTCGTACCCTCACCTGGACCCTAAACCGTCCCCGTCCCCTAACCCTAACCCTAGCCCGAACCCTAACCCTAACCCTTCCCCGAAGCCTGACACTCACCCTTCCCCTAATCCTAACCCGTACGCTGACACTAACCCGCGCCCTCACACGTACGCTCCCCCTAAAGCGTTGTCGTACCCTCACCTGGACCCTAAACCGTCCCCGTCCCCTAACCCTAGCCCGAACCCTAACCCTAACCCTTCCCCGAAGCCTGACCTTCACCCGTCCCCTAATCCTAATCCGTACGCTGACACTAATCCGCGCCCTCACACGTACGCTCCCCCTGAAGCGTTGTCGTACCCTCACCTGGACCCTAAACCGTCCCCGTCCCCTAACCCTAACCCTAGCCCGAACCCTAACCCTAACCCTTCCCCGAAGCCTGACCCTCACCCGTCCCCTAATCCTAACCCGTACGCTGACACTAAGCCGCGCCCTCACACGTACGCTCCCCCTAAAGCGTTGTCGTACCCTCACCTGGACCCTAAACCGTCCCCATCCCCTAACCCTAACCGTAGCCCGAACCCTAACCCTAACCCTTCCCCGAAGCCTGACCCTCAGCCATCCCCTAATCCTAACCCGTACGCTGACACTAACCCGCGCCCTCACACGTACGCTCCCCCTAAAGCGTTGTCGTACCCTCACCTGGACCCTAAACCGTTCCCGTCCCCTAACCCTAACCCTAGCCCGAACCCTAACCCTAACCCTTCCCCGAAGCCTGACCCTCACACGTCCCCTAATCCTAACCCGTACGCTGACACTAACCCGCGCCCTCACACGTACGCTCCCCCTAAAGCGTTGTCGTACCCTCACCTGGACCCTAAACCGTCCCCATCCCCTAACCCTAACCCTAGCCCGAACCCTAACCCTAACCCTTCCCCGAAGCCTGACCCTCACCCGTCCCCTAATCCTAACCCGTACGCTGACACTAACCCGCGCCCTCACACGTACGCTCCCCCTAAAGCGTTGTCGTACCCTCACCTGGACCCTAAACCGTCCCCGTCCCCTAACCCTAACCCTAGCCCGAACCCTAACCCTAACCCTTCCCCGAAGCCTGACCCTCACCCGTCCCCTAATCCTAACCCGTACGCTGACACTAACCCGCGCCCTCACACGTACGCTCCCCCTAAAGCGTTGTCGTACCCTCACCTGGACCCTAAACCGTCCCCGTCCCCTAACCCTAACCCTAGCCCGAACCCTAACCCTACACTTACCCAAAGCCTGACCCTCAGCCGTCCCCTAATCCTAACCCATACGCTGACACTAACCCGCGCCCTCACACGTACACTCCCCCTAGAGCGTTGTCGTACCCTCACCTGGACCCTAAACCGTCCCCGTCCCCTAACACTAACCCTAGCCCGAACCCTAACCCTAACTCTTCCCCGAAGCCTGACCCTCAGCCGTCCCCTTATCCTAACCCGTACGCTGACACTAACCCGCGCCCTCACACGTACGCTCCCCCTACAGCGTTGTCATACCATCACCTGGACCCTAAACCCTCCCTGTCCCCTAACCCTAACCCTAGCCCGAACCCTAACCCTAACCCTTCCCCGAAGCCTGACCCTCACCCGTCCCCTAATACTAACCCGTACGCTGACACTAACCCGCGCCCTCACACGTACGCTCCCCCTAAAGCGTTGTCGTACCCTCACCTGGACCCTAAACCTTCTTCGTCCCCTAACCCTAACCCTAGACCGAACCATAACCCTAACCCTTCCCCGAAGCCTGACCCTCACCCGTCCCCTAATCCTAACCCGTACGCTGACACTAACCCGCGCCCTCACACGTACGCTTCCCCTAGAGCGTTGTCATACCCTTACATGGACCCTAAACCCTCCCCGTCCCCTAACCCTAAACCTAGCCCGAACCCTAACCCTAACCCTTCCCCGAAGCCTGACCCTCACCCGTCCCCTAATCCTAACCCGTACGCTGACACTAACCCGCGCCCTCACACGTGCGCTCCCCCTAAAGCGTTGTCGTACCCTGACCTGGACCCTAAACCGTCCCCGTCCCCTAACCCTAACCCTAGCCCGAATCCTAACCCTAACCCTTATCCGAAGCCTGAACCTCACCCGTCCCCTAATCCTAAACCGTACCCTGACACTAAACCACGCCGTCACACGTTCGCTCCCCCTAAAGCGTTGTCGTACCCTCACCTGGACCCTAAACCGTCCCCGTCCCCTAACGCTAACCCTGGCCGAACCCTAACCCTAACCCTTCCCCGAAGCCTGACCCTCACCCTTCCCCTAATCCTAACCCGTACGCTGACACTAACCCGCGCCCTCACACGTACGCTCCCCCTAAAGCGTTGTCGTACCCTCACCTGGACCCTAAACCGTCCCCGTCCCCTAACCCTAACCCTAGCCCGAACCCTAACCCTAACCCTTCCCCGAAGCCTAACCCTCCCCCGTCCCCTAATCCTAACCCGTACGCTGACACTAACCCGCGCCCTCACACGTACGCTCCCCCTAAAGCGTTGTCGTACCCTCACCTGGACCCTAAACCGTCCCCGTCCCCTAACCCTAACCCTAGCCCGAACCCTAACCCTAACCCTTCCCCGAAGCCTGACCCTCACCCGTCCCCTAATCCTAACCCGTACGCTGACACTAACCCGCGCCCTCACACGTACGCTCCCCCTAAAGCATTGTCGTACCCTCACCTTGAACCTAAACCGTCCCCGTTTCCTAACCCTAACCCTAGCCCGAACCCTAACCCTAACCCTTTCCCGAAGCCTGACCCTCACCCGTCCCCTAATCCTAACCCGTACGCTGACACTAACCCACGCCCTCACACGTACGCTCCCCCTAAAGCGTTGTCTTACCCTCACCTGGACCCTAAACTGTCACGGTACCCTAACCCTAACCCTAGCCCGAACCCTAACCCTAACCCTTCCCCGAAGCCTGACCCTCACCCGTCCCTAATCCTAACCCGTACGCTGACACTAACCCACGCCCTCACACGTACGCTCCCCCTACAGCGTTGTCGTACCCTCACCTGGACCCTAAACCGTCCCCGTCCCCTAACCGTAACCCTAGCCCGAACCCTAACCCTAACCCTTCCCCGAAGCCTGACCCTCACCCGTCCCCTAATCCTAACCCGTACGCTGACACTAACCCGCGCCCTCACACGTACGCTCCCCCTAAAGCGTTGTCGTACCCTCACCTGGACCCTAAACCGTCCCCGTCCCCTAACCCTAACCCTAGCCCGAACCCTAACCCTAACTCTTCCCCGAAGCCTGACCCTCACCCGTCCCCTAATCCTAACCCGTACGCTGACACTAACCCGCGCCCTCACACGTACGCTTCCCCTAGAGCGTTGTCATACCCTTACATGGACCCTAAACACTCCCTGTCCCCTAACCCTAAACCTAGCCCGAACCCTAACCCTAACCCTTCCCCGAAGCCTGACCCTCACCCGTCCCCTAATCCTAACCCGTACGCTGACACTAACCCGCGCCCTCACACGTGCGCTCCCCCTAAAGCGTTGTCGTACCCTGACCTGGACCCTAAACCGTCCCCGTCCCCTAACCCTAACCCTAGCCCGAACCCTAACCCTAACCCTTATCCGAAGCCTGAACCTCACCCGTCCCCTAATCCTAAACCGTACCCTGACACTAAACCGTGCCGTCACACGTTCGCTCCCCCTAAAGCGTTGTCGTACCCTCACCTGGACCCTAAACCGTCCCCGTCCCCTAACGCTAACCCTGGCCGAACCCTAACCCTAACCCTTCCCCGAAGCCTGACCCTCACCCTTCCCCTAATCCTAACCCGTACGCTGACACTAACCCGCGCCCTCACACGTACGCTCCCCCTAAAGCGTTGTCGTACCCTCACCTGGACCCTAAACCGTCCCCGTCCCCTAACCCTAACCCTAGCCCGAACCCTAACCCTAACCCTTCCCCGAAGCCTAACCCTCCCCCGTCCCCTAATCCTAACCCGTACGCTGACACTAACCCGCGCCCTCACACGTACGCTCCCCCTAAAGCGTTGTCGTACCCTCACCTGGACCCTAAACCGTCCCCATCCCCTAACCCTAACCCTAGCCCGAACCCTAACCCTAACCCTTCCCCGAAGCCTGACCCTCACCCGTCCCCTAATCCTAACCCGTACGCTGACACTAACCCGCGCCCTCACACGTACGCTCCCCCTAAAGCATTGTCGTACCCTCACCTTGAACCTAAACCGTCCCCGTTTCCTAACCCTAACCCTAGCCCGAACCCTAACCCTAACACTTTCCCGAAGCCTGACCCTCACCCGTCCCCTAATCCTAACCCGTACGCTGACACTAACCCACGCCCTCACACGTACGCTCCCCCTAAAGCGTTGTCGTACACTCACCTGGACCCTAAACCGTCCCCGTCGCCTAACCCTAACCCTAGCCCGAACCCTAACCCTAACCCTTCCCCGAAGCCTGACCCTCACCCGTCCCCTAATCCTAACCCGTACGCTGACACTAACCCGCGCCCTCACACGTACGCTCCCCCTAAAGCGTTGTCGTACCCTCACCTGGACCCTAAACCGTCCCCGTCCCCTAACCCTAACCCTAGCTCGAACCCTAACCCTAACTCTTCCCCGAAGCCTGACCCTCACCCGTCCCCTAATCCTAACCCGTACGCTGACACTAACCTGCGCCCTCACACGTACGCTTCCCCTAGAGCGTTGTCATACCCTCACATGGACCCTAAACCCTCCCCGTCCCCTAACCCTAACCCAGCCCGAACCCTAACCCTAACCCTTCCCCGAAGCCTGACCCTCACCCGTCCCCTAATCCTAACCCGTACGCTGACACGAACCCGCGCCCTCACACGTACGCTCCCCCTAGAGCGTTGTCGTACCCTCACCTGGACCCTAAACCGTCCCCGTCCCCTAACCCTAACCCTAGCCCGAACCCTAACCCTAACCCTTCCCCGAAGCCTGACCCTCACCCGTCCCCTAATCCTAACCCGTACGCTGACACTAACCCGCGCCCTCACACGTACGCTCCCCCTAGAGCGTTGTCGTACCCTCAGCTGGACCCTAAACCGTCCCCGTCCCCTAACCCTAACCCTAGCCCGAACCCTAACCCTAACTCTTCCCCGAAGCCTGACCCTCACCCGTCCCCTAATCCTAACCCGTACGCTGACACTAACCCGCGCCCTCACACGTACGCTTCCCCTAGAGCGTTGTCATACCCTCACATGGACCCTAAACCCTCCCCGTCCCCTATCCCTAACCCTAGCCCGAACCCTAACCCTAACCCTTCCCCGAAGCCTGACCCTCACCCGTCCCCTAATCCTAACCCGTACGCTGACACTAACCCGCGCCCTCACACGTACGCTCCCCCTAGAGCGTTGTCGTACCCTCACCTGGACCCTAAACCGTCCCCGTCCCCTAACCCTAACCCTAGCCCGAACCCTAACCCTAACTCTTCCCCGAAGCCTGACCCTCACCCGTCCCCTAATCCTAAACCGTACGCTGACACTAACCCGCGCCCTCACACGTACGCTTCCCCTAGAGCGTTGTCATACCCTCACATGGACCCTAAACACTCCCCGTCCCCTAACCCTAAACCTAGCCCGAAACCTAACCCTAACCCTTCCCCGAAGCCTGACCCTCACCCGTCCCCTAATCCTAACCCGTACGCTGACACTATCCCGCGCCCTCACACGTGCGCTCCCCCTAAAGCGTTGTCGTACCCTGACCTGGACCCTATACCGTCCCCGTCCCCTAACACTAACCCTAGCCCGAACCCTAACCCTAACCCTTATCCGAAGCCTGAACCTCACCCGTCCCCTAATCCTAAACCGTACCTTGACACTAAACCGCGCCGTCACACGTTCGCTCCCCCTAAAGCGTTGTCGTACCCTCACCTGGACCCTAAACCGTCCCCGTCCCCTAACGCTAACCCTGGCCGAACCCTAACCCTAACCCTTCCCCGAAACCTGACCCTCACCCTTCCCCTAATCCTAACCCGTACGCTGACACTAACCCGCGCCCTCACACGTACGCTCCCCCTAAAGCGTTGTCGTACCCTCACCTGGACCCTAAACCGTCCCCGTCCCCTAACCCTAACCCTTGCCCGAACCCTAACCCTAACACTTCCCCGAAGCCTAACCCTCCCCCGTCCCCTAATCCTAACCCGTACGCTGACACTAACCCGCGCCCTCACACGTACGCTCCCCCTAAAGCGTTGTCGTACCCTCA
This sequence comes from Globicephala melas, assembly GCF_963455315.2. NCBI lineage: Eukaryota > Metazoa > Chordata > Mammalia > Artiodactyla > Delphinidae > Globicephala > Globicephala melas. Next base: position 90,127 of record NW_027207632.1, on the reverse strand, counting down.
CCTGGACCCTAAACCGTCCCCGTCCCCTAACCCTAACCCTAGCCCGAACCCTAACCCTAACCCTTCCACGAAGCCTGACCCTCACCCGTCCCCTAATCCTAACCCGTACGCTGACACTAACCCGCGCCCTCACACGTACGGTCCCCCTAAAGCGTTGTCGTACCCTCACCTTGAACCTAAACCGTCCCCGTTTCCTAACCCTAACCCTAGCCCGAACCCTAACCCTAACCCTTTCCCGAAGCCTGACCCTCACCCGTCCCCTAATCCTAACCCGTACGCTGACACTAACCCGCGCCCTCACACGTACGCTCCCCCTAAAGCGTTGTCGTACACTCACCTGGACCCTAAACCGTCCCCGTCCCCTAACCCTAACCCTAGCCCGAACCCTAACCCTAACCCTTCCCCGAAGCCTGACCCTCACCCGTCCCCTAATCCTAACCCGTACGCTGACACTAACCCGCGCCCTCACACGTACGCTCCCCCTAAAGCGTTGTCGTACCCTCGCCTGGACCCTAAACCGTCCCCGTCCCCTATCCCTAACCCTAGCCCGAAACCTAACCCTAACCCTTCCCCGAAGCCTGACCCTCACCCGTCCACAAATCCTAACCCGTACGCTGACACTAACCCGCGCCCTCACACGTACGCTCCCCTTAAAGCGTTGTCGTACCCTCACCTGGACCCTAAACCGTCCCCGTCCCCTAACCCTAACCGTAGCCCGAACCCTAACCCTAACCCTTCCCCGAAGCCTGACCCTCACCCGTCCCCTAATCCTAACCCATACGCTGACACTAACCCGCGCCCTCACACGTACGCTCCCCCTAAAGCGTTGTCGTACCCTCACCTGGACCCTAAACCGTCCCCGTCCCCTAACCCTAACCCTAGCCCGAACCCTAACCCTAACCCTTCCCTGAAGCCTGACCCTCACCCGTCCCCTAATCCTAACCCGTACGCTGACACTAACCCGCGCCCTCACACGTACGCTCCCCCTAAAGCGTTGTCGTACCCTCACCTGGACCCTAAACCGTCCCCATCCCTTAACCCTAACCCTAGCCCAAACCCTAACCCTAACCCTTCCCCGAAGCCTGACCCTCACCCGTCCCCTAATCCTAACCCGTACGCTGACACTAACCCGCGCCCTCACACGTACGCTCCCCCTAAAGCGTTGTCGTCCCCTCACCTTGATCCTAAACCGTCCCCGTCCCCTAACCCTAACCCTAGCCCGAACCCTAACCCTAACCCTTCCCCGAAGCCTGACCCTCACCCGTCCCCTAATCCTAACCCGTACGCTGACACTAACCCGCGCCCTCACACGTACGCTCCCCCTAAAGCGTTGTCGTACCCTCACCTGGACCCTAAACCGTCCCCGTCCCCTAACCCTAACCCTAGCCCGAACCCTAACCCTAACCCTTCCCCGAAGCCTGACCCTCACCCGTCCCCTAATCCTAACCCGTACGCTGACACTAACCCGCGCCCTCACACGTACGCTCCCCCTAAAGCGTTGTCGTACCCTCACCTGGACCCTAAACCGTCCCCGTCCCCTAACCCTAACCCTAGCCCGAACCCTAACCCTAACCCTTCCCTGAAGCCTGACCCTCACCCGTCCCCTAATCCTAACCCGTACGCTGACACTAACCCGCGCCCTCACACGTACGCTCCCCCTAAAGCGTTGTCGTACCCTCACCTGGACCCTAAACCGTCCCCATCCCTTAACCCTAACCCTAGCCCAAACCCTAACCCTAACCCTTCCCCGAAGCCTGACCCTCACCCGTCCCCTAATCCTAACCCGTACGCTGACACTAACCCGCGCCCTCACACGTAGGCTCCCCCTAAAGCGTTGTCGTCCCCTCACCTTGATCCTAAACCGTCCCCGTCCCCTAACCCTAACCCTAGCCCGAACCCTAACCCTAACCCTTCCCCGAAGCCTGACCCTCACCCGTCCCCTAATCCTAACCCGTACGCTGACACTAACCCGCGCCCTCACACGTACGCTCCCCCTAAAGCGTTGTCGTACCCTCACCTTGAACCTAAACCGTCCCCGTTTCCTAACCCTAACCCTAGCCCGAACCCTAACCCTAACCCTTTCCCGAAGCCTGACCCTCACCCGTCCCCTAATCCTAACCCGTACGCTGACACTAACCCGCGCCCTCACACGTACGCTCCCCCTAAAGCGTTGTCGTACACTCACCTGGACCCTAAACCGTCCCCGTCCCCTAACCCTAACCCTAGCCCGAACCCTAACCCTAACCCTTCCCCGAAGCCTGACCCTCACCCGTCCCCTAATCCTAACCCGTACGCTGACACTAACCCGCGCCCTCACACGTACGCTCCCCCTAAAGCGTTGTCGTACCCTCACCTGGACCCTAAACCGTCCCCGTCCCCTATCCCTAACCCTAGCCCGAACCCTAACCCTAACCCTTCCCCGAAGCCTGACCCTCACCCGTCCACAAATCCTAACCCGTACGCTGACACTAACCCGCGCCCTCACACGTACGCTCCCCCTAAAGCGTTGTCGTACCCTCACCTGGACCCTAAACCGTCCCCGTTTCCTAACCCTAACCCTAGCCCGAACCCTAACCCTAACCCTTCCCCGAAGCCTGACCCTCACCCGTCCCCTAATCCTAACCCGTACGCTGACACTAACCCGCGCCCTCACACGTACGCTCCCCCTAAAGCATTGTCGTACCCTCACCTGGACCCTAAACCGTCCCCGTCCCCTAACCCTAACCCTAGCCCGAACCCTAACCCTAACCCTTCCCCGAAGCCTGACCCTCACCCGTCCCCTAATCCTAACCCGTACGCTGACACTAACCCGCGCCCTCACACGTACGCTCCCCCTAAAGCGTTGTCGTACCCTCACCTGGACCCTAAACCGTCCCCGTCCCCTAACCCTAACCCTAGACCGAACCCTAACCCTAACACTTCCCCGAAGCCTGACCCTCACCCGTCCCCTAATCCTAACCCGTACGCTGACACTAACCCACGCCCTCACACGTACGTTCCCCCTACAACGTTGTCGTACCCTCACCTTGACCCTAAACCGTCCCCGTTTCCTAACCCTAACCCTAGCCCGAACCCTAACCCTAACCCTTCCCCGAAGCCTGACCCTCACCCGTCCCCTAATCCTAACGCGTACGCTGACACTAACCCGCGCCCTCACACGTACGCTCCCCCTAAAGCGTTGTCGTACCCTCACCTGGACCCTAAACCGTCCCCGTCCCCTAACCCTATCCCTAGCCCGAACCCTAACCCTAACCCTTCCCCGAAGCCTGACCCTCACCCGTCCCCTAATCCTAACCCGTACGCTGACACTAACTCGCGCCCTCACACCTACGCTCCCCCTAAAGCGTTGTCGTACCCTCACCTGGACCCTAAACCGTCCCCGTCCCCTAACCCTAACCCTAGACCGAACCCTAGCCCTAATCCTTCCCCGAAGCCTGACCCTCACCCGTCCCCTAATCCTAACCCGTACGCTGACACTAACCCGCGCCCTCACACGTACGCTCCCCCTAAAGCGTTGTCGTACCCTCACCTGGACCCTAAACCGTCCCCGTCCCCTAACCCTAACCCTAGCCCGAACCCTAACCCTAACCCTTCCCCGAAGCCTGACCCTCACCCGTCCCCTAATCCTAACCCGTACGCTGACACTAACCCGCGCCCTCACACGTACGCTCCCCCTAAAGCGTTGTCGTACCCTCACCTGGACCCTAAACCGTCCCCGTCCCCTAACCCTAACCCTAGCCCGAACCCTAACCCTAACCCTTCCCCGAAGCCTGACCCTCACCCGTCCCCTAATCCTAACCCGTACGCTGACACTAACCCGCGCCCTCACACGTACGCTCCCCCTAAAGCGTTGTCGTACCCTCACCTGGACCCTAAACCGTCCCCGTCCCCTAACCCTAACCCTAGCCCGAACCCTAACCCTAACCCTTCCCCGAAGCCTGACCCTCACCCGTCCCCTATTCCTAACCCGTACGCTGACACTAACCCACGCCCTCACACGTACGCTCCCCCTAAAGCGTTGTCGTACCCTCACCTGGACCCTAAACCGTCCCCGTCCCCTAACCCTAACCCTAGCCCGAACCCTAACCCTAACCCTTCCCCGAAGCCTGACCCTCACCCGTCCCCTAATCCTAACCCGTACGCTGACACTAACCCACGCCCTCACACGTACGCTCCCCCTAAAGCGTTGTCGTACCCTCACCTGGACCCTAAACCGTCCCCGTCCCCTAACCCTAACCCTAGACCGAACCCTAACCCTAACACTTCCCCGAAGCCTGACCCTCACCCGTCCCCTAATCCTAACCCGTACGCTGACACTAACCCACGCCCTCACACGTACGTTCCCCCTACAACGTTGTCGTACCCTCACCTTGACCCTAAACCGTCCCCGTTTCCTAACCCTAACCCTAGCCCGAACCCTAACCCTAACCCTTCCCCGAAGCCTGACCCTCACCCGTCCCCTAATCCTAACCCGTACGCTGACACTAACCCGCGCCCTCACACGTACGCTCCCCCTAAAGCGTTGTCGTACCCTCACCTGGACCCTAAACCGTCCCCGTCCCCTAACCCTAACCCTAGCCCGAACCCTAACTCTAACCCTTCCCCGTAGCCTGACCCTCACCCGTCCCCTAATCCTAACCCGTACGCTGACACTAACCCGCGCCCTCACACGTACGCTCCCCCTAAAGCGTTGTCGTACCCTCACCTGGACCCTAAACCGTCCCCGTCCCCTAACCCTAACCCTAGCCCGAACCCTAACCCTAACCCTTCCCCGAAGCCTGACCCTCACCCGTCCCCTAATCCTAACCCGTACGCTGACACTAACCCGCGCCCTCACACGTACGCTCCCCCTAAAGCGTTGTCGTACCCTCACCTGGACCCTAAACCGTCCCCGTCCCCTAACCCTAACCCTAGCCCGAACCCTAACCCTAACCCTTCCCCGAAGCCTGACCCTCACCCGTCCCCTAATCCTAACCCGTACGCTGACACTAACCCGCGCCCTCACACGTACGCTCCCCCTAAAGCGTTGTCGTACCCACACCTGGACCCTAAACCGTCCCCGTCCCCTAACCCTAACCCTAGCCCGAACCCTAACCCTAACCCTTCCCCGAAGCCTGACCCTCACCCGTCCCCTAATCCTAACCCGTACGCTGACACTAACCCACGCCCTCACACGTACGCTCCCCCTAAAGCGTTGTCGTCCCCTCACCTTGATCCTAAACCGTCCCCGTTTCCTAACCCTAACCCTAGCCCGAACCCTAACCCTAACCCTTCCCCGAAGCCTGACCCTCACCCGTCCCCTAATCCTAACCCGTACGCTGACACTAACCCGCGCCCTCACACGTACGCTCCCCCTAAAGCATTGTCGTACCCTCACCTGGACCCTAAACCGTCCCCGTCCCCTAACCCTAACCCTAGCCCGAACCCTAACCCTAACCCTTCCCCGAAGCCTGACCCTCACCCGTCCCCTAATCCTAACCCGTACGCTGACACTAACCCGCGCCCTCACACGTACGCTCCCGCTAAAGCGTTGTCGTACCCTCACCTGGACCCTAAACCTTCCCCGTCCCCTAACCCTAACCCTAGACCGAACCCTAACCCTAACCCTTCCCCGAAGCCTGACCCTCACCCGTCCCCTAATCCTAACCCGTACGCTGACACTAACCCACGCCCTCACACGTACGCTCCCCCTAAAGCGTTGTCGTACCCTCACCTGGACCCTAAACCGTCCCCGTCCCCTAACCCTAACCCTAGACCGAACCCTAACCCTAACACTTCCCCGAAGCCTGACCCTCACCCGTCCCCTAATCCTAACCCGTACGCTGACACTAACCCACGCCCTCACACGTACGTTCCCCCTACAACGTTGTCGTACCCTCACCTTGACCCTAAACCGTCCCCGTTTCCTAACCCTAACCCTAGCCCGAACCCTAACCCTAACCCTTCCCCGAAGCCTGACCCTCACCCGTCCCCTAATCCTAACCCGTACGCTGACACTAACCCGCGCCCTCACACGTACGCTCCCCCTAAAGCGTTGTCGTACCCTCACCTGGACCCTAAACCGTCCCCGTCTCCTAACCCTAACCCTAGCCCGAACCCTAACCCTAACCCTTCCCCGAAGCCTGACCCTCACCCGTCCCCTAATCCTAACCCGTACGCTGACACTAACCCGCGCCCTCACACGTACGCTCCCCCTAAAGCGTTGTCGTACCCTCACCTGGACCCTAAACCGTCCCCGTCCCCTAACCCTAACCCTAGCCCGAACCCTAACCCTAACCCTTCCCCGAAGCCTGACCCTCACCCGTCCCCTAATCCTAACCCGTACGCTGACACTAACCCGCGCCCTCACACGTACGCTCCCCCTAAAGCGTTGTCGTACCCTCACCTGGACCCTAAACCGTCCCCGTCCCCTAACCCTAACCCTAGCCCGAACCCTAACCCTAACCCTTCCCCGAAGCCTGACCCTCACCCGTCCCCTAATCCTAACCCGTACGCTGACACTAACCCGCGCCATCACACGTACGCTCCCCCTAAAGCGTTGTCGTACCCTCACCTGGACCCTAAACCTTCCCCGTCCCCTAACCCTGACCCTAGACCGAACCCTAACCCTAACCCTTCCCCGAAGCCTGACCCTCACCCGTCCCCTAATCCTAACCGGTACGCTGACACTAACCCACGCCCTCACACGTACGCTCCCCCTAAAGCGTTGTCGTACCCTCACCTGGACCCTAAACCGTCCCCGTCCCCTAACCCTAACCCTAGACCGAACCCTAACCCTAACACTTCCCCGAAGCCTGACCCTCACCCGTCCCCTAATCCTAACCCGTACGCTGACACTAACCCACGCCCTCACACGTACGCTCCGCCTAAAGCGTTGTCGTACCCTCACCTGGACCCTAAACCTTCCCCGTTTCCAAACCCTAACCCTAGCCCGAACCCTAACCCTAACCCTTCCCCGAAGCCTGACCCTCACCCGTCCCCTAATCCTAACCCGTACGCTGACACTAACCCACGCCCTCACACGTACGCTCCCCCTAAAGCGTTGTCGTACCCTCACCTGGACCCTAAACCTTCTTCGTCCCCTAACCCTAACCCTAGACCGAACCATAACCCTAACCCTTCCCCGAAGCCTGACCCTCACCCGTCCCCTAATCCTAACCCGTACGCTGACACTAACCCGCGCCCTCACACGTACGCTCCCCCTAAAGCGTTGTCGTACCCTCACCTGGACCCTAAACCGTCCCCGTCCCCTAACCCTAACCCTAGCCCGAACCCTAACCCTAACCCTTCCCCGAAGCCTGACCCTCACCCGTCCCCTAATCCTAACCCGTACGCTGACACTAACCCGCGCCCTCACACGTACGCTCCCCCTAAAGCGTTGTCGTACCCTCACCTGGACCCTAAACCGTCCCCGTCCCCTAACCCTAACCCTAGCCCGAACCCTAACCCTAACCCTTCCCCGAAGCCTGACCCTCACCCGTCCCCTAATCCTAACCCGTACGCTGACACTAACCCGCGCCCTCACACGTACGCTCCCCCTAAAGCGTTGTCGTACCCTCACCTGGACCCTAAACCTTCCCCGTCCCCTAACCCTAACCCTAGCCCGAACCCTAACCCTAAACCTTCCCCGAAGCCTGACCCTCACCCGTCCCCTAATCCTAACCCGTACGCTGACACTAACCCACGCCCTCACACGTACGCTCCCCCTAAAGCGTTGTCGTACCCTCACCTGGACCCTAAACCGTCCCCGTCCCCTAACCCTAACCCTAGACCGAACCCTAACCCTAACACTTCCCCGAAGCCTGACCCTCACCCGTCCCCTAATCCTAACCCGTACGCTGACACTAACCCACGCCCTCACACGTACGCTCCCCCTAAAGCGTTGTCGTACCCTCACCTGGACCCTAAACCTTCCCCGTTTCCTAACCCTAACCCTAGCCCGAACCCTAACCCTAACCCTTCCCCGAAGCCTGACCCTCACCCGTCCCCTAATTCTAACCCGTACGCTGACACTAAACCGCGCCCTCACACGTACGCTCCCCCTAAAGCGTTGTCGTACCCTCACCTGGACCCTAAACCGTCCCCGTCCCCTAACCCTAACCCTTGCCCGAACCCTAACCCTAACACTTCCCCGAAGCCTGACCCTCACCCGTCCCCTAATCCTAACCCGTACTCTGACACTAACCCGCGCCCTCACACGTACGCTCCCCCTAAAGCGTTGTCGTACCCTCACCTGGACCCTAAACCTTCTTCGTCCCCTAACCCTAACCCTAGACCGAACCATAACCCTAACCCTTCCCCGAAGCCTGACCCTCACCCGTCCCCTAATCCTAACCCGTACGCTGACACTAACCCGCGCCCTCACACGTACGCTCCCCCTAAAGCGTTGTCGAACCCTCACCTGGACCCTAAACCGTCCCCGTCCCCTAACCCTAACCCTAGCCCGAACCCTAACCCTAACCCTTCCCCGAAGCCTGACCCTCACCCGTCCCCTAATCCTAACCCGTACGCTGACACTAACCCGTGCCCTCACACGTACGCTCCCCCTAAAGCGTTGTCGTACCCTCACCTGGACCCTAAACCGTCCCCGTCCCCTAACCCTAACCCTAGCCCGAACCCTAACCCTAACCCTTCTCCGAAGCCTGACCCTCACCCGTCCCCTAATCCTAACCCGTACGCTGACACTAACCCGCGCCCTCACACGTACGCTCCCCCTAAAGCGTTGTCGTACCCTCACATGGACCTTAAACCGTCCCCGTCCCCTAACCCTAACCCTAGACCGAACCCTAACCCTAACCCTTCCCCGAAGCCTGACCCTCACCCGTCCCCTAATCCTAACCCGTACGCTGACACTAACCCGCGCCCTCACACGTACGCTCCCCCTGAAGCGTTGTCGTACCCTCACCTGTACCCTAAACCGTCCCCGTCCCCTAACCCTAACCCTAGCCCGAACCCTAACCCTAACCCTTCCCCAAGCCTGACCCTCACCCGTCCCCTAATCCTAACCCGTACGCTGACACTAACCCGCGCCCTCACACGTACGCTCCCCCTAAAGCGTTGTCGTACCCTCACCTGGACCCTAATCCGTCCCCGTCCCCTAACCCTAACCCTAGCCCGAACCCTAACCCTAACCCTTCCCCGAAGCCTGACCCTCACCCGTCCCCTAATGCTAACACGTACGCTGACACTAAACCGCGCCCTCACACGTACGCTCCCCCTAAAGCGTTGTCGTACCCTCACCTGGACCCTAAACCGTCCCCGTCCCCTAACCCTAACCCTAGCCCGAACCCTAACCCTAACCCTTCCCCGAAGCCTGACCCTCACCCGTCCCCTAATCCTAACCCGTACGCTGACACTAAGCCGCGCCCTCACACGTACGCTCCCCCTAAAGCGTTGTCGTACCCTCACCTGGACCCTAAACCGTCCCCGTCCCCTAACCCTAACCCTAGCCCGAACCCTAACCCTAACCCTTCCCCGAAGCCTGACCCTCACCCATCCCCTAATCCTAAACCGTACGCTGACACTAACCCGCGCCCTCACACGTACGCTCCCCCTAAAGCGTTGTCGTACCCTCACCTGGACCCTAAACCGTCCCCGTCCCCTAACCCTAACCCTAGCCCGAACCCTAACCCTAACCCTTCCCCGAAGCCTGACCCTCACCCGTCCCCTAATCCTAACCCGTACGTTGACACTAACCCGCGCCCTCACACGAACGCTCCCCCTAAAGCGTTGTCGTATCCTCACCTGGACCCTAAACCGTCCCCGTCCCCTAACCCTAACCCTAGCCCGAACCCTAACCCTAACCCTTCCCCGAAGCCTGACCCTCACCCGTCCCCTAATCCTAACCCGTACGCTGACACTAACCCGCGCCCTCACACGTACGCTCCCCCTAAAGCGTTGTCGTACCCTCACCTGGACCCTAAACCGTCCCCGTCCCCTAACCCTAGCCCGAACCCTAACCCTAACCCTTCCCCGAAACCTGACCCTCACCCGTCCCCTAATCCTAACCCGTACGCTGACACTAACCCGCGCCCTCACACGTACGCTCCCCCTAAAGCGTTGTCGTAACCTCACCTGGACCCTAAACCGTCCCCGTCCCCTAACCCTAACCCTAGCCCGAACCCTAACCCTAACCCTTCCCCGAAGCCTGACCCTCACCCGTCCCCTAATCCTAACCCGCACGCTGACACTAACCCGCGCCATCACACGTACGCTCCCCCTAAGGCGTTGTCGCACTCTCACCTGGACCCTAAACCGTCCCCGTCCCCTAACCCTAACCCTAGCCCGAACCCTAACCCTAACCCTTCCCCGAAGCCTGACCCTCACCCGTCCCCTAATCCTAACCCGTACGCTGACACTAACCCGCGCCCTCACACGTACGCTCCCCCTAAAGCATTGTCGTACCCTCACCTTGACCCTAAACCGTCCCCGTTTACTAACCCTAACCCTAGCCCGAACCCTAACCGTAACACTTCCCCGAAGCCTGACCCTCACCCGTCCCCTAATCCTAACCCGTACGCTGACACTAACCCGCGCCCTCACACGTACGCTCCCCCTAAAGCGTTGTCGTACCCTCACCTGGACCCTAAACCGTCCCCGTCCCCTAACCCTAATCCTAGCCCGAACCCTAACCCTAACCCTTCCCCGAAGCCTGACCCTCACCTGTCCCCTAATCCTAACCCGTACGCTGACACTAACCCGCGCCCTCACACGTACGCTCCCCCTAAAGCGTTGTCGTACCCTCACCTGGACCCTAAACCGTCCCCGTCCCCTAACCCTAACCCTAGCCCGAACCCTAACCCTAACACTTCCCCGAAGAAGGACCCTCACCCGTCCCCTAATCCTAACCCGTACGCTGACACTAACCCACGCCCTCACACGTACGCTCCCCCTAAAGCGTTGTCGTACCCTCACCTGGACCCTAAACCGTCCCCGTCCCCTAACCCTAACCCTAGCCCGAACCCTAACCCTAACCCTTCCCCGAAGCCTGACCCTCACCCGTCCCCTAATCCTAACCCGTACGCTGACACTAACCCACGCCCTCACACGTACGCTCCCCCTAAAGCGTTGTCGTACCCTCACCTGGACCCTAAACCGTCCCCGTCCCCTAACCCTAACCCTAGCCCGAACCCTAACCCTAACCCTTCCCCGAAGCCTGACCCTCACCCGTCCCCTAATCCTAACCCGTACGCTGACACTAACCCGCGCCCTCACACGTACGCTCCCCCTAAAGCGTTGTCGTAACCTCACCTGGACCCTAAACCGTCCCCGTCCCCTAACCCTAACCCTAGCCCGAACCCTAACCCTAACCCTTCCCCGAAGCCTGACCCTCACCCGTCCCCTAATCCTAACCCGCACGCTGACACTAACCCGCGCACTCACACGTACGCTCCCCCTAAGGCGTTGTCGTACCCTCACCTGGACCCTAAACCGTCCCCGTCCCCTAACCCTAACCCTAGCCCGAACCCTAACCCTAACCCTTCCCCGAAGCCTGACCCTCACCCGTCCCCTAATCCTAACCCGTACGCTGACACTAACCCGCGCCCTCACACGTACGCTCCCCCTAAAGCATTGTCGTCCCCTCACCTTGATCCTAAACCGTCCCCGTTTCCTAACCCTAACCCTAGCCCGAACCCTAACCCTAACCCTTCCCCGAAGCCTGACCCTCACCCGTCCCCTAATCCTAACCCGTACGCTGACACTAACCCGCGCCCTCACACGTACGCTCCCCCTAAAGCGTTGTCGTACCCTCACCTGGACCCTAAACCGTCCCCGTCCCCTAACCCTAACCCTAGCCCGAACCCTAACCCTAACCCTTCCCCGAAGCCTGACCCTCACCCGTCCCCTAATCCTAACCCGTACGCTGACACTAACCCACGCCCTCACACGTACGCTCCCCCTAAAGCGTTGTCGTACCCTCACCTGGACCCTAAACCGTCCCCGTCCCCTAACCCTAACCCTAGACCGAACCCTAACCCTAACACTTCCCCGAAGCCTGACCCTCACCCGTCCCCTAATCCTAACCCGTATGCTGACACTAACCCACGCCCTCACACGTACGCTCCCCCTAAAGCGTTGTCGTACCCTCACCTGGACCCTAAACCTTCCCCGTTTCCTAACCCTAACCCTAGCCCGAACCCTAACCCTAACCCTTCCCCGAAGCCTGACCCTCACCCGTCCCCTAATCCTAACCCGTACGCTGACACTAACCCGCGCCCTCACACGTACACTCCCCCTAAAGCGTTGTCGTACCCTCACCTGGACCCTAAACCGTCCCCGTCCCCTAACACTAACCCTAGCCCGAAACCTAACCCTAACACTTCCCCGAATCCTGACCCTCACCCGTCCCCTAATCCTAACCCGTACTCTGACACTAACCCGCGCCCTCACACGTACGCTCCCCCTAAAGCGTTGTCGTACCCTCACCTGGACCCTAAACCTTCTTCGTCCCCTAACCCTAACCCTAGACCGAACCATAACCCTAACCCTTCCCCGAAGCCTGACCCTCACCCGTCCCCTAATCCTAACCCGTACGCTGACACTAACCCACGCCCTCACACGTACGCTCCCCCTAAAGCGTTGTCGTACCCTCACCTGGACCCTAAACCGTCCCCGTCCCCTAACCCTAACCCTAGCCCGAACCCTAACCCTAACCCTTCCCCGAAGCCTGACCCTCACCCGTCCCCTAATCCTAACCCGTACGCTGACACTAACCCGCGCCCTCACACGTACGCTCCCCCTAAAGCGTTGTCGTAACCTCACCTGGACCCTAAACCGTCCCCGTCCCCTAACCCTAACCCTAGCCCGAACCCTAACCCTAACCCTTCCCCGAAGCCTGACCCTCACCCGTCCCCTAATCCTAACCCGCACGCTGACACTAACCCGCGCACTCACACGTACGCTCCCCCTAAGGCGTTGTCGTACCCTCACCTGGACCCTAAACCGTCCCCGTCCCCTAACCCTAACCCTAGCCCGAACCCTAACCCTAACCCTTCCCCGAAGCCTGACCCTCACCCGTCCCCTAATCCTAACCCGTACGCTGACACTAACCCGCGCCCTCACACGTACGCTCCCCCTAAAGCATTGTCGTCCCCTCACCTTGATCCTAAACCGTCCCCGTTTCCTAACCCTAACCCTAGCCCGAACCCTAACCCTAACCCTTCCCCGAAGCCTGACCCTCACCCGTCCCCTAATCCTAACCCGTACGCTGACACTAACCCGCGCCCTCACACGTACGCTCCCCCTAAAGCGTTGTCGTACCCTCACCTGGACCCTAAACCGTCCCCGTCCCCTAACCCTAACCCTAGCCCGAACCCTAACCCTAACCCTTCCCCGAAGCCTGACCCTCACCCGTCCCCTAATCCTAACCCGTACGCTGACACTAACCCACGCCCTCACACGTACGCTCCCCCTAAAGCGTTGTCGTACCCTCACCTGGACCCTAAACCGTCCCCGTCCCCTAACCCTAACCCTAGACCGAACCCTAACCCTAACACTTCCCCGAAGCCTGACCCTCACCCGTCCCCTAATCCTAACCCGTATGCTGACACTAACCCACGCCCTCACACGTACGCTCCCCCTAAAGCGTTGTCGTACCCTCACCTGGACCCTAAACCTTCCCCGTTTCCTAACCCTAACCCTAGCCCGAACCCTAACCCTAACCCTTCCCCGAAGCCTGACCCTCACCCGTCCCCTAATCCTAACCCGTACGCTGACACTAACCCGCGCCCTCACACGTACACTCCCCCTAAAGCGTTGTCGTACCCTCACCTGGACCCTAACCGTCCCCGTCCCCTAACACTAACCCTAGCCCGAAACCTAACCCTAACACTTCCCCGAATCCTGACCCTCACCCGTCCCCTAATCCTAACCCGTACTCTGACACTAACCCGCGCCCTCACACGTACGCTCCCCCTAAAGCGTTGTCGTACCCTCACCTGGACCCTAAACCTTCTTCGTCCCCTAACCCTAACCCTAGACCGAACCATAACCCTAACCCTTCCCCGAAGCCTGACCCTCACCCGTCCCCTAATCCTAACCCGTACGCTGACACTAACCCGCGCCCTCACACGTACGCTCCCCCTAAAGCGTTGTCGTACCCTCACCTGGACCCTAAACCGTCCCCGTCCCCTAACCCTAACCCTAGACCGAACCCTAACCCTAACCCTTCCCCGAAGCCTGACCCTCACCCGTCCCCTAATCCTAACCCGTACGCTGACACTAACCCGCGCCCTCACACGTACGCTCCCCCTAAAGCGTTGTCGTACCCTCACCTGGACCCTAAACCGTCCCCGTCCCCTAACCGTAAGCCTAGCCCGAACCCTAACCCTAACCCTTCCCCAAAGCCTGACCCTCACCCGTCCCCTAATCCTAACCCGTACGCTGACACTAACCCGCGCCCTCACACGTACGCTCCCCCTAAAGCGTTGTCGTACCCTCACCTGGACCCTAAACCGTCCCCGTCCCCTAACCCTAACCGTACCCCGAACCCTAACCCTAACCCTTCCCCGAAGCCTGACCCTCACCCGTCCCCTAATCCTAACCCGTACGCTGACACTAACCCGCGCCCTCACATGTACGCTCCCCCTAAAGCGTTGTCGTACCCTCACCTGGACCCTAAACCGTCCCCGTCCCCTAACCCTAACCCTAGCCCGAACCCTAACCCTAACCCTTCCCCGAAGCCTGACCCTCACCCGTCCCCTAATCCTAACCCGTACGCTGACACTAACCCGCGCCCTCACACGTACGCTCCCCCTAAAGCGTTGTCGTACCCTCACCTGGACCGTAAACCGTCCCCGTCCCCTAACCCTAACCCTAGCCCGAACCCTAACCCTAACCCTTCCCCGAAGCCTGACCCTCACCCGTCCCCTAATCCTAACCCGTACGCTGACACTAACCCCCGCCCTCACACGTACGCTCCCCCTAAAGCGTTGTCGTACCCTCACCTGGACCCTAAACCGTCCCCGTCCCCTAACCCTAACCCTAGCCCGAACCCTAACCCTAACCCTTCCCCGAAGCCTGACCCTCACCCGTCCCCTAATCCTAACCCGTACGCTGACACTAACCCGCGCCCTCACACGTACGCTCCCCCTAAAGCGTTGTCGTACCCTCACCTGGACCCTAAACCTTCCCCGTCCCCTAACCCTAACCCTAGCCCGAACCCTAACCCTAACCCTTCCCCGAAGCCTGACCCTCACCCGTCCCCTAATCCTAACCCGTACGCTGACACTAACCCGCGCCCTCACACGTACGCTCCCCCTAAAGCGTTGTCGTACCCTCACCTGGACCCTAAACCGTCCCCGTCCCCTAACCCTAACCCTAGCCCGAACCCTAACCCTAACCCTTCCCCGAAGCCTGACCCTCACCCGTCCCCTAATCCTAACCCGTACGCTGACACTAACCCGCGCCCTCACACGTACGCTCCCCCTAAAGCGTTGTCGTACCCTCACCTGGACCCTAAACCGTCCCCGTCCCCTAACCCTAACCCTAGCCCGAACCCTAACCCTAACCCTTCCCCGAAGCCTGACCCTCACCCGTTCCCTAATCCTAACCCGTACGCTGACACTAACCCGCGCCCTCACACGTACGCTCCCCCTAAAGCGTTGTCGTACCCTCACCTGGACCCTAAACCGTCCCCGTCCCCTAACCCTAACCCTAGCCCGAACCCTAACCCTAACCCTTCCCCGAAGCCTGACCCTCACCCGTCCCCTAATCCTAACCCGTACGCTGACACTAACCCGCGCCCTCACACGTACGCTCCCCCTAAAGCGTTGTCGTACCCTCACCTGGACCCTAAACCGTCCCCGTCCCCTAACCGTAAGCCTAGCCCGAACCCTAACCCTAACCCTTCCCCAAAGCCTGACCCTCACCCGTCCCCTAATCCTAACCCGTACGCTGACACTAACCCGCGCCCTCACACGTACGCTCCCCCTAAAGCGTTGTCGTACCCTCACCTGGACCCTAAACCGTCCCCGTCCCCTAACCCTAACCGTACCCCGAACCCTAACCCTAACCCTTCCCCGAAGCCTGACCCTCACCCGTCCCCTAATCCTAACCCGTACGCTGACACTAACCCGCGCCCTCACATGTACGCTCCCCCTAAAGCGTTGTCGTACCCTCACCTGGACCCTAAACCGTCCCCGTCCCCTAACCCTAACCCTAGCCCGAACCCTAACCCTAACCCTTCCCCGAAGCCTGACCCTCACCCATCCCCTAATCCTAACCCGTACGCTGACACTAACCCGCGCCCTCACACGTACGCTCCCCCTAAAGCGTTGTCGTACCCTCACCTGGACCGTAAACCGTCCCCGTCCCCTAACCCTAACCCTAGCCCGAACCCTAACCCTAACCCTTCCCCGAAGCCTGACCCTCACCCGTCCCCTAATCCTAACCCGTACGCTGACACTAACCCACGCCCTCACACGTACGCTCCCCCTAAAGCGTTGTCGTACCCTCACCTGGACCCTAAACCGTCCCCGTCCCCTAACCCTAACCCTAGCCCGAACCCTAACCCTAACCCTTCCCCGAAGCCTGACCCTCACCCGTCCCCTAATCCTAACCCGTACGCTGACACTAACCCGCGCCCTCACACGTACGCTCCCCCTAAAGCGTTGTCGTACCCTCACCTGGACCCTAAACCTTCCCCGTCCCCTAACCCTAACCCTAGCCCGAACCCTAACCCTAACCCTTCCCCGAAGCCTGACCCTCACCCGTCCCCTAATCCTAACCCGTACGCTGACACTAACCCGCGCCCTCACACGTACGCTCCCCCTAAAGCGTTGTCGTACCCTCACCTGGACCCTAAACCGTCCCCGTCCCCTAACCCTAACCCTAGCCCGAACCCTAACCCTAACCCTTCCCCGAAGCCTGACCCTCACCCGTCCCCTAATCCTAACCCGTACGCTGACACTAACCCGCGCCCTCACACGTACGCTCCCCCTAAAGCGTTGTCGTACCCTCACCTGGACCCTAAACCGTCCCCGTCCCCTAACCCTAACCCTAGCCCGAACCCTAACCCTAACCCTTCCCCGAAGCCTGACCCTCACCCGTTCCCTAATCCTAACCCGTACGCTGACACTAACCCGCGCCCTCACACGTACGCTCCCCCTAAAGCGTTGTCGTACCCTCACCTGGACCCTAAACCGTCCCCGTCCCCTAACCCTAACCCTAGCCCGAACCCTAACCCTAACCCTTCCCCGAAGCCTGACCCTCACCCGTCCCCTAATCCTAACCCGTACGCTGACACTAACCCGCGCCCTCACACGTACGCTCCCCCTAAAGCGTTGTCGTACCCTCACCTGGACCCTAAACCGTCCCCGTCACCTAACCCTAACCCTAGCCCGAACCCTAACCCTAACCCTTCCCCGAAGCCTGACCCTCACCCGTCCCCTAATCCTAACCCGTACGCTGACACTAACCCGCGCCCTCACACGTACGCTCCCCGTAAAGCGTTGTCGTACCCTCACCTGGACCCTAAACCGTCCCCGTCCCCTAACCCTAACCCTAGCCTGAACCCTAACCCTAACCCTTCCCCGAAGCCTGACCCTCACCCATCCCCTAATCCTAACCCGTACGCTGACACTAACCCGCGCCCTCACACGTACGCTCCCCCTAAAGCGTTGTCGTACCCTCACCTGGACCCTAAACCGTCCCCGTCACCTAACCCTAACCCTAGCCCGAACCCTAACCCTAACCCTTCCCCGAAGCCTGACCCTCACCCGTCCCCTAATCCTAACCCGTACGCTGACACTAACCCGCGCCCTCACACGTACGCTCCCCGTAAAGCGTTGTCGTACCCTCACCTGGACCCTAAACCGTCCCCGTCCCCTAACCCTAACCCTAGCCCGAACCCTAACCCTAACCCTTCCCCGAAGCCTGACCCTCACCCGTCCCCTAATCCTAACCCGTACGCTGACACTAACCCGCGCCCTCACACGTACGCTCCCCCTAAATCGTTGTCGTACCCTCACCTGGACCCTAAACCGTCCCCGTCCCCTAACCCTAACCCTAGCCCGAACCCTAACCCTAACCCTTCCCCGAAGCCTGACCCTCACCCGTCCCCTAATCCTAACCCGTACGCTGACACTAACCGGCGCCCTCACACGTACGCTCCCCGTAAAGCGTTGTCGTACCCTCACCTGGACCCTAAACCGTCCCCGTCCCCTAACCCTAACCCTAGCCCGAACCCTAACCCTAACCCTTCCCCGAAGCCTGACCCTCACCCATCCCCTAATCCTAAACCGTACGCTGACACTAACCCGCGCCCTCACACGTACGCTCCCCCTAAAGCGTTGTCGTACCCTCACCTGGACCCTAAACCGTCCCCGTCCCCTAACCCTAACCCTAGCCCGAACCCTAACCCTAACCCTTCCCCGAAGCCTGACCCTCACCCGTCCCCTAATCCTAACCCGTACGTTGACACTAACCCGCGCCCTGACACGAACGCTCCCCCTAAAGCGTTGTCGTATCCTCACCTGGACCCTAAACCGTCCCCGTCCCCTAACCCTAACCCTAGCCCGAACCCTAACCCTAACCCTTCCCCGAAGCCTGACCCTCACCCGTCCCCTAATCCTAACCCGTACGCTGACACTAACCCGCGCCCTCACACGTACGCTCCCCCTAAAGCGTTGTCGTACCCTCACCTGGACCCTAAACCGTCCCCGTCCCCTAACCCTAGCCCGAACTCTAACCCTAACCCTTCCCCGAAACCTGACCCTCACCCGTCCCCTAATCCTAACCCGTACGCTGACACTAACCCGCGCCCTCACACGTACGCTCCCCCTAAAGCGTTGTCGTAACCTCACCTGGACCCTAAACCGTCCCCGTCCCCTAACCCTAACCCTAGCCCGAACCCTAACCCTAACCCTTCCCCGAAGCCTGACCCTCACCCGTCCCCTAATCCTAACCCGCACGCTGACACTAACCCGCGCCCTCACACGTACGCTCCCCCTAAGGCGTTGTCGCACTCTCACCTGGACCCTAAACCGTCCCCGTCCCCTAACCCTAACCCTAGCCCGAACCCTAACCCTAACCCTTCCCCGAAGCCTGACCCTCACCCGTCCCCTAATCCTAACCCGTACGCTGACACTAACCCGCGCCCTCACACGTACGCTCCCCCTAAAGCATTGTCGTACCCTCACCTTGACCCTAAACCGTCCCCGTTTACTAACCCTAACCCTAGCCCGAACCCTAACCCTAACACTTCCCCGAAGCCTGACCCTCACCCGTCCCCTAATCCTAACCCGTACGCTGACACTAACCCGCGCCCTCACACGTACGCTCCCCCTAAAGCGTTGTCGTACCCTCACCTGGACCCTAAACCGTCCCCGTCCCCTAACCCTAACCCTAGCCCGAACCCTAACCCTAACCCTTCCCCGAAGCCTGACCCTCACCTGTCCCCTAATCCTAACCCGTACGCTGACACTAACCCGCGCCCTCACACGTACGCTCCCCCTAAAGCGTTGTCGTACCCTCACCTGGACCCTAAACCGTCCCCGTCCCCTAACCCTAACCCTAGCCCGAACCCTAACCCTAACACTTCCCCGAAGAAGGACCCTCACCCGTCCCCTAATCCTAACCCGTACGCTGACACTAACCCACGCCCTCACACGTACGCTCCCCCTAAAACGTTGTCGTACCCTCACCTGGACCCTAAACCGTCCCCGTCCCCTAACCCTAACCCTAGCCCGAACCCTAACCCTAACCCTTCCCCGAAGCCTGACCCTCACCCGTCCCCTAATCCTAACCCGTACGCTGACACTAACCCACGCCCTCACACGTACGCTCCCCCTAAAGCGTTGTCGTACCCTCACCTGGACCCTAAACCGTCCCCGTCCCCTAACCCTAACCCTAGCCCGAACCCTAACCCTAACCCTTCCCCGAAGCCTGACCCTCACCCGTCCCCTAATCCTAACCCGTACGCTGACACTAACCCGCGCCCTCACACGTACGCTCCCCCTAAAGCGTTGTCGTACCCTCACCTGGACCCTAAACCGTCCCCGTCCCCTAACCCTAACCCTAGCCCGAACCCTAACCCTAACACTTCCCCGAAGAAGGACCCTCACCCGTCCCCTAATCCTAACCCGTACACTGACACTAACCCGCGCCCTCACACGTACGCTCCCCCTAAAGCGTTGTCGTACCCTCACCTGGACCCTAAACCGTCCCCGTCCCCTAACCCTAACCCTAGACCGAACCCTAACCCTAACCCTTCCCCGAAGCCTGACCCTCACCCGTCCCCTAATCCTAACGCGTACGCTGACACTAACCCGCGCCCTCACACGTACGCTCCCCCTAAAGCGTTGTCGTACCCTCACCGGGACCCTAAACCGTCCCCGTCACCTAACCCTAACCCTAGCCCGAACCCTAACCCTAACCCTTCCCCGAAGCCTGACCCTCACCCGTCCCCTAATCCTAACCCGTACGCTGACACTATCCCGCTCCCTCACATGTACGCTCCCCGTAAAGCATTGTCGTACCCTCACCTGGACCCTAAACCGTCCCCGTCCCCTAACCCTAACCCTAGCCCGAACCCTAACCCTAACCCTTCCCTGAAGCCTGACCCTCACCCGTCCCCTAATCCTAACCCGTACGCTGACACTAACCCGCGCCCTCACACGTACGCTCCCCCTAAAGCATTGTCGTACCCTCACCTTGACCCTAAACCGTCCCCGTTTCCTAACCCTAACCCTAGCCCGAACCCTAACCCTAACCCTTCCCCGAAGCCTGACCCTCACCCGTCCCCTAATCCTAACCCGTACGCTGACACTAACCCGCGCCCTCACACGTACGCTCCCCCTAAAGCGTTGTCGTACCCTCACCTGGACCCTAAACCGTCCCCGTCCCCTAACCCTAACCCTAGCCCGAACCCTAACCCTAACCCTTCCCCGAAGCCTGACCCTCACCCGTCCCCTAATCCTAACCCGTACGCTGACACTAACCCGCGCCCTCACACGTACGCTCCCCCTAAAGCGTTGTCGTACCCTCACCTGGACCCTAAACCGTCCCAGTCCCCTAACCCTAACCCTAGCCCGAACCCTAACCCTAACACTTCCCCGAAGAAGGACCCTCACCCGTCCCCTTATCCTAACCCGTACGCTGACACTAACCCGCGCCCTCACACGTACGCTCCCCCTAAAGCGTTGTCGTACCCTCACCTGGACCCTAAACCGTCCCCGTCCCCTAACCCTAACCCTAGCCCGAACCCTAACCCTAACCCTTCCCCGAAGCCTGACCCTCACCCGTCCCCTAATCTTAACCCGTACGCTGACACTAACCCGCGCCCTCACACGTACGCTCCCCCTAAAGCGTTGTCGTACCCTCACCTGGACCCTAAACCGTCCCCGTCCCCTAACCCTAACCCTAGCCCGAAACCTAACCCTAACCCTTCCACGAAGCCTGACCCTCACCCATCCCCTAATCCTAACCCGTACGCTGACACTAACCCGTGCCCTCACACGTACGCTCCCCCTAAAGCGTTGTCGTACCCTCACCTGGACCCTAAACCTTCCCCGTCCCCTAACCCTAACCCTAGACCGAACCCTAACCCTAAAACTTCCTTGAAGCCTGACCCTCACCCGTCCCCTAATCCTAACCCGTACGCTGACACTAACCCGCGCCCTCACACGTACGCTCCCCCTAAAGCGTTGTCGTAACCTCACCTGGACCCTAAACCGTCCCCGTCCCCTAACCCTAACCCTAGCCCGAACCCTAACCCTAACCCTAACCCTTCTCAGAAGCCTGACCCTCACCCGTCCCCTAATCCTAACCCGTACGCTGACACTAACCCGCGCCCTCACACGTACGCTCCCCCTAAAGCGTTGTCGTACCCTCACCTGGACCCTAAACCGTCCCCGTCCCCTAACCCTAACCGTAGCCCGAACCATAACCCTAAACCTTCCCCGAAGCCTGACCAACACCCTTCCCCTAATCCTACCGCGTATGCTGACACTAACCCGTGCCCTCACACGTACGCTCCCCCTAAAGCGTTGTCGTACCCTCACCTGGACCCTAAACCATCCCCGTCCCCTAACCCTAACCCTAGCCCGAACCCTAACCCTAACCCTTCCCCGAAGCCTGACCCTCACCCGTCCCCTAATCCTAACCTGTACGCTGACACTAACCCACGCCCTCACACGTACGCTCCCCGTAAAGCGTTGTCGTACCCTCACCTGGACCCTAAACCATCCCCATCCCCTAACCCTAACCCTAACCCGAACCCTAACCCTAACCCTTCTCCGAAGCCTGACCCTCACCCGTCCCCTAATCCTAACCCGTACGCTGACACTAACCCGCGCCCTCACACGTATGCTCCCCCTAAAGCGTAGTCGTACCCTCACCTGGACCCTAAACCGTCCCCGTCCCCTAACCCTAACCCTAGCCCGAACCCTAACCCTAACCCTTCCCCGAAGCCTGACCCTCACCCGTCCCCTAATCCTAACCCGTACGCTGACACTAACCCACGCCCTCACACGTACGCTCCCCCTAAAGCATTGTCGTACCCTCACGTGGACCCTAAACCGTCCCCGTCCCCTAACCCTAACCCTAGCCCGAACCCTAACCCTAACCCTTCCCCGAAACCTGACCCTCACCCTTCCCCTAATCCTAACCCGTACGCTGACACTAACCCGCGTCCTCACACGTACCGTCCCCCTAAAGCGTTGTCGTACCCTCACCTGGACCCTAAACCGTCCCCGTCCCCTAACCCTAACCCTAGCCCGAACCCTAACGCTAACCCTTCCCCGAAGCCTGACCCTCACCCGTCCCCTAATCCTAACCCGTACAATGACACTAACCCGTGCCCTCCGACGTACGCTCCCACTAAAGCGATGTCGTACCCTCACCTGGACCCTAAACCGACCCTGTCCCCTAACCCTAACCTTAGCCCGAACCCTAACCCTAACCCTTCCCCGAAACCTAACCCTCACCCGTCCCCTAATCCTAACCCGTACGCTGACACTAACCCGCGCCCTCACTCGTACGCTCCTTCTAAAGCATTGTCGTGCCCTCACCTGGACCCTAAACCGTCCCCGTCCCCTAACCCTAACCCTAGCCCGAACCCTAACCCTAACCCTTCCCCGAAGCCTGACCCTCACCTGTCCCCTAATCCTAACCCGTACGCTGACACTAACCCGCGCCCTCACACGAACGCTCCCCCTAAAGCGTTGTCGTACCCTCACCTGGACCCTAAACCGTCCCCATCCCCTAACCCTAACCCTAGGCCGAACCCTAACCCTAACCCTTCCCTGAAGCCTGACCCTCACCCGTCCCATAATCCTAACCCGTACACTGACACTAACCCGCGCCCTCCGACGTACGCTCCCCCTAATGTGTTGTCGTACCCTCACCTGGACCCTAAACCGACCCCGTCCCCTAACCCTAAACCTAGCCCGAAACCTAAACCTAACACTTCCCCGAAGCCTGACCCTCACCCGTCCCCTAATCCTAACCCGTACGCTGACACTAACCCGTGCCCTCACACGTACGCTCCGCTAAAGCGTTCTCGTACCCTCACTTGGACCATAAACCGTCCCCGTCACCTAACCCTAACCCTAGCCCGAACCCTAACCCTAACACTTGCCCGAAGCCTGACCCTCACCCGTCCGCTAATCCTAACCCGTACGCTGACACTAACCCACGCCCTCACACGTACGCTCCCCCTAAAGCGTCGTCGTGCCCTCACCTGGACCCTAAACCGTCCCAGTACCCTAACCCTAACCCTAGCCCGAACCCTAACCCTAACCCTTCCCCGAAGCCTGACCCTCACCCGTCCCCTAATCCTAACCCGTACGCTGACACTAACCCGCGCCGTCACACGTACACTCCCCCTAAAGCGTTGTCGTACCCTCACCTGGACCCTAAACCGTCCCCATCCCCTAACCCTAACCCTACCCCGAACCCTAACCCTAACCCTTCGCCGAAGCCGGACACTCACCCGTCCCCTAATCCTAACCCGTACGCTGACACTAACCCGCGCCCTCACACGTACGCTCCCCGTAAAGCGTTGTCGTACCCTCACCTGGACCCTAAACCGTCCCCATCCCCTAACCCTAACCCTAGCCCGAACCCTAACCCTAACACTTCCCCGAAACCTGACCCTCACCCGTCCCCTAATCCTAACCCGTACGCTGACACTAACCCGCGCACTCACACGTACGCTCCCCCTGAAGCATTGTCGTGCCCTCACCTGGACCCTAAACCGTCCCCGTACCCTAACCCTAACCCTAGCCCGAACCCTAACCCTAACCCTTCCCCGAAGCCTGACCCTCACCCGTCCCCTAATCCTAACCCGTACGCTGACACTAACCCGCGCCCTCACACGTACGCTCCCACTAAAGCGTTGTCGTACCCTCACCTGGACCCTAAACCGTCCCCGTCCCCTAACTCTAACCCTACCCCGAACCCTAACCCTAACACTTCTCCGAAGCCTGACCCTCACCCGTCCCCTAATCCTAACCCGTACGCTGACACTAACCCGCGCCCTCACACGTACGCTCCCCCTAAAGCGTTGTCGTACTCTCACCTGGACCCTAAACCGTCCCTGTCCCCTAACCCTAACCCTAGCCCGAACCCTAACCCTAACCCTTCCCCGGAGCCTGACCCTCACCCGTCCCCTAATCCTAACCCGTACGCTGACGCTAACCAGCGCCCTCACACGTACGCTCCCCCTAAAGCGTTGTCGTACCCTCACCTGGACCCTAAACCGTCCCCGTTCCCTAACCCTAACCCTAGCCTGAACCCTAACCCTTACCCTTCCCCGAAGCCTGACCCTCACCCGTCCCCTAATCCTAACCCGTACGCTGACGCTAACCCACGCCCTCACACGTACGCTTCCCCTAAAGCGTTGTCGTACCCTCACCTGGACCCTAAACCATCCCCGTCGCCTAACCCTAGCCCGTACCTTAAACCTAAACCTTCCCCGAAGCCTGACCCTCACCCGTCCCCTAATCCTAACCCGTAAGCTAACACTAACCTGCGCCCTCACATGCACGCTCCCCCTAAAGCGTTGTTGTACTCTCACCTGGACCCTAAACCGTCCCCGTCCCCTAACCCTAACCCTAGCCCGAAACCTAACACAAACCCTTCCCCGAAGCCTGACCATCACCCGTCCCCTAATCCTAACCCGTTCGCTAACACTAACCTGCGCCCTCACATGCACGCTCCCCCTAAAGCGTTGTTGTACTCTCACCTGGACCCTAAACCGTCCCCGTCCCCTAACCCTAACCCTAGCCCGAACCCAAACCCTAACCCTTCCCCGAAGCCTGACCCTCACCCGTACCTTAATCCTAACCCGGGCGCTAACAGTAACCCGCGCCCACACACGCACGCTCACCCTAAAGTGTTGTCGTACCCTCACCTGGACCCTAAACCGTCCCCGTCCGCTAACCATAACCCTAGCCCGAACCCTATCCCTAACCCTTCCCCGAAGCCTGACCCACACCCGTCCCCTATTCCTAACACGGACGCTAACACTAACACGCACCCTCACACGCACGCTCCCCCTAAAGCATTGTCGTACCTTCACCTGGACCCTAAACCGTCCCCGTCCCCGTCCCCTAACCCTAACCCTAGCCCGAACCCTAACCCTAACCCTTTCCCGAAGCTTGACCCTCACCCGTCCCCTCTTCCTAACCCGTACGCTAACACTAACCCGCGCCCTCACACGCACGCTCCCCCTAAAGCGTTGTCGTACCCTCACCTGGACCCTAAACCATCCCCGTCCCCTAACCCTAACCCTAGCCCGAACCCTAACCCTAACCCTTCCCCGAAGCCTGACCCTCACCCGTCCCCTAATCCTAACCTGTACGCTGACACTAACCCGCGCCCTCACACGTACGCTCCCCCTAAAGCGTTGTCGTACCCTCACCTGGACCCTAAACCATCCCCATCCCCTAACCCTAACCCTAACCCGAACCCTAACCCTAACCCTTCTCCGAAGCCTGACCCTCACCCGTCCCCTAATCCTAACCCGTACGCTGACACTAACCCGCGCCCTCACACGTATGCTCCCCCTAAAGCGTAGTCGTACCCTCACCTGGACCCTAAACCGTCCCCGTCCCCTAACCCTAACCCTAGCCCGAACCCTAACCCTAACCCTTCCCCGAAGCCTGACCCTCACCCGTCCCCTAATCCTAACCCGTACGCTGACACTAACCCACGCCCTCACACGTACGCTCCCCCTAAAGCGTTGTCGTACCCTCACGTGGACCCTAAACCGTCCCCGTCCCCTAACCCTAACCCTAGCCCGAACCCTAACCCTAACCCTTCCCCGAAACCTGACCCTCACCCTTCCCCTAATCCTAACCCGTACGCTGACACTAACCCGCGTCCTCACACGTACCGTCCCCCTAAAGCGTTGTCGTACCCTCACCTGGACCCTAAACCGTCCCCGTCCCCTAACCCTAACCCTAGCCCGAACCCTAACGCTAACCCTTCCCCGAAGCCTGACCCTCACCCGTCCCCTAATCCTAACCCGTACAATGACACTAACCCGTGCCCTCCGACGTACGCTCCCACTAAAGCGATGTCGTACCCTCACCTGGACCCTAAACCGACCCTGTCCCCTAACCCTAACCTTAGCCCGAACCCTAACCCTAACCCTTCCCCGAAACCTAACCCTCACCCGTCCCCTAATCCTAACCCGTACGCTGACACTAACCCGCGCCCTCACTCGTACGCTCCTTCTAAAGCATTGTCGTGCCCTCACCTGGACCCTAAACCGTCCCCGTCCCCTAACCCTAACCCTAGCCCGAACCCTAACCCTAACCCTTCCCCGAAGCCTGACCCTCACCTGTCCCCTAATCCTAACCCGTACGCTGACACTAACCCGCGCCCTCACACGAACGCTCCCCCTAAAGCGTTGTCGTACCCTCACCTGGACCCTAAACCGTCCCCATCCCCTAACCCTAACCCTAGGCCGAACCCTAACCCTAACCCTTCCCTGAAGCCTGACCCTCACCCGTCCCATAATCCTAACCCGTACACTGACACTAACCCGCGCCCTCCGACGTACGCTCCCCCTAATGTGTTGTCGTACCCTCACCTGGACCCTAAACCGACCCCGTCCCCTAACCCTAAACCTAGCCCGAAACCTAAACCTAACACTTCCCCGAAGCCTGACCCTCACCCGTCCCCTAATCCTAACCCGTACGCTGACACTAACCCGTGCCCTCACACGTACGCTCCCCTAAAGCGTTCTCGTACCCTCACTTGGACCATAAACCGTCCCCGTCACCTAACCCTAACCCTAGCCCGAACCCTAACCCTAACACTTGCCCGAAGCCTGACCCTCACCCGTCCGCTAATCCTAACCCGTACGCTGACACTAACCCACGCCCTCACACGTACGCTCCCCCTAAAGCGTCGTCGTGCCCTCACCTGGACCCTAAACCGTCCCAGTACCCTAACCCTAACCCTAGCCCGAACCCTAACCCTAACCCTTCCCCGAAGCCTGACCCTCACCCGTCCCCTAATCCTAACCCGTACGCTGACACTAACCCATGTCCTCACACGTACGCTCCCCCTAAAGCGTTGTCGTACCCTCACCTGGACCCTAAACCGTCCCCGTCCCCTAACCCTAACCCTAGCCCGAACCCTGAACCTAACCCTTCCCCGAAGCCTGACCCTCACCCGTCCCCTAATCCTAACCCGTACGCTGACACTAACCCGCGCCCTCACACGTACGCTCCCCCTAAAGCGTCGTCGTACCCTCACCTGGACCCTAAACCGTCCCCGTCCCCTAAACCTAACCCTAGCCGGAACCCTAACCCTAACCCTTCCCCGAAGCCTGACCCTCACCCGTCCCCTAATCCTAACCCGTACGCTGACACTAACCCGAGCCCTCACACGTACGCTCCTCCTACAGCGTTGTCGTACCCCCACCTGGACCCTAAACCTTCCCCGTCCTCTAACCATAACACTAGCCCGAACCCTAAACCTAACCCTTCCCCGAAGCCTGACCCTCACCCGTCCCCTAATCCTAACCCGTACGCTGACACTAACCCGCGCCCTCACACGTACGCTCCCCCTAAAGCGTTGTCGTACCCTCACCTGGACCCTAAACCGTCCCCGTCCCCTAACCCTAACCCTATCCCGAACCCTAACCCTAACCCTTGCCCGAAGCCTGACCCTCACCCGTCCCCTAATCCTAACCCGTACGCTGACACTAAACCGGGCCCTCACACGTACGCTCCCCATAAAGCGTCGTCGTACCCTCACCTGGACCCTAAACCGTCCCCGTCCCCTAACCCTAACCCTAGCCCGAACCCTAACCCTAACCCTTCCCCGAAGGCTGACACTCACACGTCCCCTAATCCTAACCCGTACGCTGACACTAACCGGCGCCCTCACACGTACGCTCCCCCTGAAGCGTTGTCGTGCCCTCACCTGGACCCTAAACCGTCCCCGTCCCCTAACCCTAACCCTAGCCCGAACCCTAACCCTAACCCTTCCCCGAAGCCTGACCCTCACCTGTCCCCTAATCCTAACCCGTACGCTGACACTAACCCGCGCCGTCACACGTACACTCCCCCTAAAGCGTTGTCGTACCCTCACCTGGACCCTAAACCGTCCCCATCCCCTAACCCTAACCCTACCCCGAACCCTAACCCTAACCCTTCGCCGAAGCCGGAAACTCACCCGTCCCCTAATCCTAACCCGTACGCTGACACTAACCCGCGCCCTCACACGTACGCTCCCCGTAAAGCGTTGTCGTACCCTCACCTGGACCCTAAACCGTCCCCATTCCCTAACCCTAACCCTAGCCCGAACCCTAACCCTAACACTTCCCCGAAGCCTGACCCTCACCCGTCCCCTAATCCTAACCCGTACGCTGACACTAACCCGCGCCCTCACACGTACGCTCCCCCTGAAGCATTGTCGTGCCCTCACCTGGACCCTAAACCGTCCCCGTACCCTAACCCTAACCCTAGCCCGAACCCTAACCCTAACCCTTCCCCGAAGCCTGACCCTCACCCGTCCCCTAATCCTAACCCGTACGCTGACACTAACCCGCGCCCTCACACGTACGCTCCCACTAAAGCGTTGTCGTACCCTCACCTGGACCCTAAACCGTCCCCGTCCCCTAACCCTAACCCTACCCCGAACCCTAACCCTAACACTTCTCCGAAGCCTGACCCTCACCCGTCCCCTAATCCTAACCCGTACGCTGACACTAACCCGCGCCCTCACACGTACGCTCCCCCTAAAGCGTTGTCGTACTCTCACCTGGACCCTAAACCGTCCCTGTCCCCTAACCCTAACCCTAGCCCGAACCCTAACCCTAACCCTTCCCCGGAGCCTGACCCTCACCCGTCCCCTAATCCTAACCCGTACGCTGACGCTAACCAGCGCCCTCACACGTACGCTCCCCCTAAAGCGTTGTCGTACCCTCACCTGGACCCTAAACCGTCCCCGTTCCCTAACCCTAACCCTAGCCCGAACCCTAACCCTTACCCTTCCCCGAAGCCTGACCCTCACCCGTCCCCTAATCCTAACCCGTACGCTGACGCTAACCCACGCCCTCACACGTACGCTCCCCCTAAAGCGTTGTCGTACCCTCACCTGGACCCTAAACCATCCCCGTCGCCTAACCCTAGCCCGTACCTTAAACCTAAACCTTCCCCGAAGCCTGACCCTCACCCGTCCCCTAATCCTAACCCGTAAGCTAACACTAACCTGCACCCTCACATGCACGCTCCCCCTAAAGCGTTGTTGTACTCTCACCTGGACCCTAAACCGTCCCCGTCCCCTAACCCTAACCCTAGCCCGAAACCTAACACAAACCCTTCCCCGAAGCCTGACCATCACCCGTCCCCTAATCCTAACCCGTTCGCTAACACTAACCTGCGCCCTCACATGCACGCTCCCCCTAAAGCGTTGTTGTACTCTCACCTGGACCCTAAACCGTCCCCGTCCCCTAACCCTAACCCTAGCCCGAACCCAAACCCTAACCCTTCCCCGAAGCCTGACCCTCACCCGTCCCTTAATCCTAACCCGGGCGCTAACAGTAACCCGCGCCCACACACGCACGCTCACCCTAAAGTGTTGTCGTACCCTCACCTGGACCCTAAACCGTCCCCGTCCGCTAACCATAACCCTAGCCCGAACCCTATCCCTAACCCTTCCCCGAAGCCTGACCCACACCCGTCCCCTATTCCTAACACGGACGCTAACACTAACACGCACCCTCACACGCACGCTCCCCCTAAAGCATTGTCGTACCTTCACCTGGACCCTAAACCGTCCCCGTCCCCGTCCCCTAACCCTAACCCTAGCCCGAACCCTAACCCTAACCCTTTCCCGAAGCTTGACCCTCACCCGTCCCCTCTTCCTAACCCGTACGCTAACACTAACCCGCGCCCTCACACGCACGCTCCCCCTAAAGCGTTTTCATACTCTCACCTGGACCCTAAACCGTCCCCGTCCCCTAAACCTAACCCTAACCCGAACCGTAACCCTAACACTTCCCCAAAGCCTGAACCTCACCCGTCCCCTAATCCTAACCCGTACACTAACACTAACCCGCGCCCTCACACGCACGCTACCCGTAAAGCGTTGTCGTACCCTCACCTGGACCCTAAACCGTCCCCGTCCTCTAACGCTAACCCTACCCCGAACCCTAACCCTAACCCTTCCCCGAACCTGACCCTCACCCGTCCCTTAAACCTAACCCGGACGCTAACACTAACCTGCGTCCTCACACGCACACTCCCCCTAAAGCATTGTCATACCCTCACCTGGACACTAAACCTTCCCCGTTCCCTAACCCTAACCCTAGGCCGAACCCTAACACTAACCCTTCCCGAAGCCTGACCCTCACCCGTCCCCTAATCCTAACCCGTACGCTAACACTAACCCGCGCCCTCACACGCATGCTCCCCCTAAATCTTTGTCGTACACTCACCTGGACCCTAAACCTTTCCCGTCCCCTAACCCTAACCCTAGCCCGAACCCTAACCCTAAGCCTTCCCCGAAGCCTGACCCTCACCCGTCCCCTTATCCTAACCCGTACGCTAACACTATCCCGCACCCTCACACGCACGTTCCCCCTAAAGCGTTGTCGTACCCTAACCTGTCCCCTAAACCGTCCCCGTCCCCTAACCCTAACCCTTCCCCGAAGCCTTACCCTAACCCTTCCCCTAATACTAACCCGTACGCTAACACTAATCCGTGCCCTCCCACGTACGCTCACCCTAAACCGTTGTCGTACCCTAACCTGTCCCCTAAACCATCCCCATTCCCTATCCCTAACCCTAACCCTAACCCTTACCCGAAGCCTTACCCTAACCCATCCCCTAATCCTAACCCGTACGGTAACACTAACTCATATTCTAACACGTACACTCACCCTAAACCGTTGTAGTACCCTAATCTGTACCCTAAACCATCCCCGTCACTTAACCCTAACCCTAACCCTAACCTTTACCTGCAGCCTTACCCTAACCCGTCACCTAATTCTAACCCGTACGCTAACACTAACCCATACCCTAACATGTATGGTCACCCTAAACCGCTGTCACACCCTAACCTGTACCCTAAACTGTCCCCCTCTCCTAACCCTAACCCTTACCTGAAGCCTTACCCTAACCCGTCCCCTAATCCTAACCCGTACGCTAAACTAACCCGTACCCTAACACGTACACTCACCCTAAACCATTGTCGTACCCTAAACTGTACCCTAAACTTCCCCGTCCCCTAACCCTAACCCTAACTTTTACCCGAAGCCTTACCTTAACCTGTCCCCTAATCCTAACCCGTATGCTAACACTAACCCATGCCCTAACATGTACACTCACCCTAAACCATCGTCGTTCCCTAACCTGTACCCTAAACCTTCCCAGTCCCCTAATCCTAACCTTAAACTTTACCTGACGCCTTACCCTATCCCGTCCCCTAATTCTAACCCATATTCTAACACTAACCCATACCCTAACATGTACGCTCACCCTAAACTCTTGTCGTACCCTAACCTGTACCCTAAACTTTCCCCGTCCCCTAACCCTATCACTAACCCTTACCCGAAGTCTTACCCTATGTGGTCCCCTAATCCTAACCCATACGCTAACTCTAACTCATACCCTAACACGAATGCTGACTCTCAACCATTGTCATACCCTAACCTGTTCCCTAAACGGTCACCGTCCCCTATCCCTAGCGCTAACCCTAACCCTTACCCGAAGCCTTACCCTAACCCGTCCCCTTATCCTAACCCGTACGTTAACACTAACCCTTACCCTTACATGTACGCTATCCCTAAACTGTTGTCATACCCTAACCTCTACCCTAAACCGTCCCCATTCCCTAAACATAACCCTAACCTGAATCATTACCCTAACACTTACCCTAATCCTAAATGGTACACTAACACTGACCTGTACCCTAACACTTTCTCTCATCCTAAACCATTGTCGCATCCTAAACCATACCCGTTCCCTAACCCTAACTCTAACCCTAACCCTAAACCTACTTATAGCACTATAACTCAGGAAAATTAAAATAACAAGAAACAACCACCCCAAAGTTTAGGGCTGCTCTGTTTACAAGAGTCTCGACTACGGTACAAATTAAATATCCTTGAAAGAGAGAAATGGGTAAAGAAGTTTTCATACTTACGTACAACGGAACATCACTCAACAATGAAATCAATGTTGTCCGGCCCGTACAAACATAATGAATGGATTTAGGTACAATGATTCAAAGGAAATATGTCACACAGAAAAAGAAACTTATCATAAGATATCACTTACAGAGGGAATGTAAACTTGGCTACAAATGAACTGAATTACAAAACAGAACAGAGTCTCACATTTAGAAAACAAACTTATGCTTTCTTAAGGGGAATGATGAGTTGGGGTGCTACGTAAAACCAGAGATTGAAATTAGCACAGATACTATTCCATAAGCCAAATATGTAATAGACGAGATATACTCCTTGCTCAACGAATTAGACTCAACACCGCCTATTCACTGCAGAGGAATATATCTGACAATAAGAATATTAAAACATATGCATTTATATGTCTCCATAAGAGAATCAAGTGTGTGTAGAGCAGTATACACAGCCATGAAAATCAACTAAACCCCATTATTAAAATAAATTTCAAAAACAAAGACTGGAAGGAGAGAAAGTTCTTAAATAATTCGTTCAGGGCTTGTGATGAAACTTGGATTTACCACATCTACACCCACAGCTGGGTGAGACATAAGGCAGGACATTTGGGGCTGAGAGGATTGGTGAGGTTCGGTGAGCAAATGGAGACCCTTTGAAGTAATACTGTATGCTACCCATTCCATGGGTCCCAACTCTCCTGGTTTAAGGGATTCTTCCTAGAGCTAAAACATGCATGGGAAACCCAGAGGATTGTACACCATGTGATCGGGCAACGTTTCTAAACCGCATCTCATTTTTTGTCCCTTGGTACACGGGTTCGCCATTCCAGATGCTTTACTAAAAATCTCCCCACGTGGAGAATCTGTGCCTTAAAACTCCTGTTTAGCACAGTTAGCAGTTTCTGCAGAGGTTGAACAGGAATAGGGAGAACCAATGAGAGACTAGCTGTAGGTGTTTGGACGGTCACATTTCACTCTAATTTCCCACCAGGAAGAGGAATTAACAAAAGGCTCAGCGTGCCGTGATGAAACCAGATTAGGGCCTGAAGCAATCCTGCGGTTTTGCGGCCAGCTCACAAGAAAGCGAGTTGAAGAAAGGACCTTAGGGGCACTGTAATTCATAAACCTGCAGAGTTATAAATGACAGCTATCGTCCAAAAATATTCTGAAGTAAGGCTGCAAAGAGGACTTGAAAATACGGCACAATTGCAGGAAATATATTTCAGGAGGTAGATGGAAACTGCATTAAAACATATGAAAAGCGACAGAACTTCGACAATGATGCACTTGGCCAAAAAATGCACATGCGTTTTTTCCTGAATATATCCAGGAAAAAACGCATACGGCCTTTTTTGCCAACCAAGGAAGCGTGCAATGGAAATCCGCACTACAATGAAGTCTCACTTCCCACCGGTCAAATGGGCCATCTGAAAAAAGTGTAAAAACCAGAAAGGCAGGACAGGCCATGGAGAACAGGGAGCCTTGTTATGCTGATGGGCGGGATGTAAATGGCCAACAGCCACTCTGGAGAAGTTTATGGTGTTTCCTGAAACCTCTAAAAAACAAAGCTACAGAGACTCGGGCACTTCCACCTATGGCCCTATAGCCTAGGAAAATTAAAATCAACAAGACTCAGCCACCCCAAAGTTTAGGGCTGCTGTGTTTACAAGAACCTCAACAACAGAACAACTTAAGTATCCCAGAAAGTGAAAAATGGATAAAGAAGTTGTGGTACTTACATAGAATGGAATATCACTCTGCAATGAAATCAATGTCATCAGGCCCATAGCAGCATAATGAGTGGATTTAGGTAAGATGATTCTGAGTGAAATAAGTCACACAGAAAAAGAAACTAGTCATAAGATATCACTTATAGAGGGAATGTAAACTTGGCTACACATGAACTGAATTACAAAACAGAACAGAGTCTCACATTTAGAAAACAAACTTTTGCTTGCTTAAAGGGAAAGGTGAGTTGGGGTGCTGCATAAAACCAGAGATTGAAATTAGCACAGATACCGTTCCATAAGCCAGTAATAGACAAGATATACTCCTTGTTCAATGAAGTGGACTCAACACCCCCTATTCACTGCAGAGGAATATATCTGACTAGTAAGAATCTTAAAACCTATGTGTTTATATGTCTCCATAAGAGGATCAAGTGTGCATCGAGCGGCATAAACACAGCAGTGAAAATCAGCTAAACCCCATTATAAAAATAAATTTCAAAATCAAAACACAAAGACAGTGAAAGAGAGATAAATTCTTAAATAATTCGTTCAGGGCTTGTGACGAAACCTGGATTTACCACATCTACACCCACAGCTGGGAGAGACATAAGGCTGGACAGTTGGGGCTGTGAGGATTGGTGAGTTTTGGTGAGCAAATGCAAACCCTTTGAAGTAGTACTGCGTGCTACCCATTCCATGGGTCCCAACTCTCCAGGTTTAAGGGATTCTTCCTACAGCTAAAACATGCGTGGGAAACCCAGAGGATGGTCCACAGTGTGATCGGGCAAGGTTTCTAAAACGCATCTCATTATTCGTCCGCTGGTACTCGGGTTCGCCATTCCAGACGCTTTATTAACAATCTCCCCACTTGGAGAGTCAGTGCTTGTAACCTCCTGTTTGGCACACTCTGCAATTTCTGTGGAGGATGAACGGGAATAGGGAGAACCAATGAGAGACTAGCTGTAGGTGTTTGGACGGGCACATTTCACTCTAATTTCCCACCAAGATGTAGAATTAACCAAAGACTCAGCGTGCCATGCCGGAACCAGAATAGGGCCTGAAGCAATCCTGTTGATTTGTGGCCAGCTCACAGAAAGCGAGTTGAAAAAAGGAGCTCAGGGGCACTGCAATTCACAAACCTGCAGAGTTATAAAGGACAACTATCGTCCAAAAATATATTGAGGTATGGCTGTGAAGAGGACTTGAAACAAGGCACAATTGCAGGAAACAGATTTCAGGAGGTAGATTGGAATTGCATTTAAAGCATATGAAAAGCGGCAGATCTTCGGCAACGATGCACTTGGCCAAAAAGTGCGTATGCGTTTTTTCCTGAATATATTCAGGATAAAACACATACGCCCTTTTTGGCCAACCAAGCAAGTGGGAAATTCAAATCTGCACTACAAAGAAGTCTCATCCTAACACGTACCCTAACCCTATCTCACTACCATACCCTAACCTGTACCTGAGACCGTACCCGTTCCCTAACCCTAACCCTTACCGTAAACTGTACACAAACACTAACCCGTACGCTAACATGTACCCTAACAGTAACACATAGCCATACACTAAACTTTATCCTTACCCTACCCCATATTCTAACCCTTTCCCTAAACCGTACCATAACCCGTACCCTAATCCTAACCCATCCCCTAACATTAACCGATAACCTAACCCGTACCCTAATCCTAACCCATACACTAACACGTACCCTAACCCTAACCCGTTGTCATACCCTAACCTGTAACCTAATCTGTACCCATTCCCTAACCCTAACCCTAACCCTTACACTATCCCGTACCATAATCCTAACCCGTACACTAACACTAAACCGTACCCTAACACTTACCCTACTCCTAACCCGTGGTCATACCCTAAACTGTACCCCAAACCATACCCGTTCCCTAACCCTAACCCTAAACCTTACCCTAAACCATACCTTAATCCTAACCCGTACACTAACACTAAACTGTACCCTAACATGTACCCTAACCCTAACCCTTTGTTGTTCCCTATACTGCACCCTAAACTGTACCCCTTCCTTAACACTAAACCTAACCCTAACCCTTACCCTAACCCATACCTAACACTAACCCATACACTAAACCTAACCATAACCCTGAATGTAAACCATACCCTAATCCTAACCCATACCCTAACACTAACCCATACCTTAACCCGTACCCTAACACTAAACCATAGCCATACCCTAAACTGTACCCTAACACTAACCCATACCATAACCATAACCCTAAACCATACTCTAAGCCGTACAATAATCCTAACCCGTATCCTAACCCTAAACCTTACCCTAAACCCTAATCCTTACCCCTAGCTTAATTTTGTTTTTTTGTATTTAAAAAAATATTTTCTTGGGTTAAAACAAACTAGCAGAACAACAAAATAAGGGGCTTCGCTGGTGGTGTGGTGGTTAGAATCTGCCTGCTAATGCAGGGGACACAGGTTCGAGCCCTGGTCTGGGAGGATCCCACATGCCATGGAGCAACTAGGCCCATAAGCCACAACCAGTGAGCCCTCGCATCTGGAGCCTGTGCTCTGCAACAAGAGAGGCCGCAATAGTGAGAGGCCCACGCACCGAGATCAAGAGTGGTCCCCCACTTGCCACAACTAGAGAAAGCCCTCACACAGAAACTCAGACCCAACACAACAAAAATAAATAAATAAATAATAAATTCCTACCCCCCCCCCCAGAAAAAGAAAAACAAAATAAAACAGAAAGTAACCTGAGTGTCCCTCAAAAAGCTAAGTCTGAAATAGCTGGTACTTCTGTTCTATGGACTGTTATGTAGCCTATAAAAAGTGTGAGAGCTAAATCTGTTTTTCTACAGTGAGAAGCATGATATTCCAGATGTATAGAACACCTGGATAAAATGAGAACTCTACACATTATGCTGGTCGTTTCAGTAAATGGGAAAGGATGGCAAGTGGTAAAATATTATCTTTTCCTTTAATTTTTTAAATTTCACTTGTTACAAAGAACTTCAATTATAATTGTACTTTAAAAAAGTAACAATGGAAATTTAAAAGAAAAAATATATATTGTGTGTTCAGTTACGTTTCATAGAATTATGAAATGCTCCACCCTCTGGCCATTACCTGCAAAAGCAGCTTTAAAACCTATGCTAATTTTCACTTCATATGAACAAATCCTGCAGGGCTGTAAAGGAAACCTGCCTTCATCATGTTTTGCGGGAGGTAAAGGCCAAAGTATTTCAAAATGTGGCACATATTTCAAGAAAACCATTTGAAGAACTAAGCTGTAATAACCGTTTGAAAAATAAAAGGACATGCCTGAAAGCTCAATTTCAAAGGATTATGAGACACATGCAAATCCAACCACACAGAGGTATCAGCTCACACCATTCAGAATAACCATCAGGAAAGAAACTACAAATGATCAATGCTGAAGAGGTTGTGGAGAAATGCATACCCTTAATTTGAAGTGGGACGTAACCTGGTAAGAGTCACTAATGGGAACAGGGTGGAGGTGCCTTTAAAAAGTAAACATTGAGCTACTATATGATCCAGCAGGCCCACTCCTGGGCCTATAACATAAGAAGACATAATTGGAACGACTCAAGCAGGCAAATCTGCACTGCAGCAGTATTACAATAGCCAAGACATGGAAGCAACCAAAAGTCCATCAACAGATGAGTGGACAAAGAAGAACTGTTACATGTAGAGATGGAATATTAGCTCGGGAAAAAATGAAACAATGCCATTTGCAACACCATAGATGAGTCTAGAGGTAACCATGCAACTTGTAGTAAGTGAGAAAGCGAAAGACACCTAACGTATATCACTTATAGGTGTTACCTGAAAATTGATAACAATGAAGATATTTCCACAGAGAAAGGCAATCACAGATTCATTGAACAAACTTATGGTTCCCCAAATCGAAAGGTGTGAGGATTGGATACATTACAATATTGGGGTTAACATAGATATAGAAACACATGTGAAATATATAATCACCAAAGACCTACGGAATACCAAGAGAAGACTACTCAACATTGTGTCATAACCTACCTGGGAAAAGGTTCCAAAGAAGAATAGATATATGTATGTGTGTGAAAGAACCACATCTTGCACACCTAGAACAAAAAAAAAAAACATTGTAATCAAATTTGCTGCGATAAAAAATAAAAATTAAGTTAAAAATATGAACAAGAAATAATGAGACATAAACTGAAAGGAATTTTTCCTGGCACATCCCATTCTAATTTTCAACCTAGAACAGGACTTCCATTAAGGCTCTGTTGCCCTGGTAACCAGATTTGGTAAAGGAGAAATGCTGCCGCCTTGTGGCTGTTTCACACAACAGCAGCTTTAAACCAAGAGGTAATGTTCACTTAATATTCAAAATATGTGCAGCACTGTAAAGGACACCGGGCCTCAAAAAATGTCCTGGGGTCGTAATCGACCAGAAAATTCAAAAGACGTCAACATTTCAAGAAGACAATGTCAAGAGGCATATTTTACGCACATTTTGTCTTTTCTTTTTTTTCTCTTTAAAATAAAAGGAAATTGAAAAATGCGCAACATCAGCAATGAATAAAGCCATACAAATCCAATTACAGAAATGTTCACCTCACAGCCGTCAGAATGTTCTTCAGCAAAAAGTCTACAAAAAATAAATGCTGAAGGGGTTTCAGAGAACTGTGTACCCTCCAGCTGCTGGGGGGATGTAAACTGGTAACAGCCAGTAGTGAGAACATAATGGAGGTGCGTTTAAGGCTAAAAATTGAGCTACCATGTGATCTGGTAGGTCCTTTGATGTGTCTATCACCTGAGCAGAGCAGAATGGAAAAGACACAGGCTGGCAATCCTGTACTGCAGGAATATTTAACATAGCCAAGACTTGGAAGAAACCAAAATGTCCATCAACAGAAAAATGCACAAAGAGGAAGTGGTCCATGTAAACAATGGAATATTAGCCATGGAAAACAACGAAACAGTGCCGTTTGCACCACCATATAAGGACCTAGAGATAATCACTCAAATTAAAGAAAGAAAGTGAAAGACAGATATCCTATGACATCACTTCTAGGTGTTACCTAAAAGTTGATACTCATGAACTTATTTCCAAGAGAAGGAAAAGCATGGATTAAGAAAAAAAAATTATGTTTAACCAAATGGAAAAGTGTAAGGAATGTGTGAATTAGGATATGAGGGTTAACAGACATGTACTAATACATATGAAATATATAATCACAAAATACCTATGGAATACCAAGAGAGGTCTAGGCAACACTCTGTAATAACCTACACGGTAAAGAATGCAAAGATAAATGACAGATACATTGATATAATGAACCAGATTCTGTACACCTAGGAGAAACAAAATATTTTTATCAAGTTTGCTCTGATAATTAATAAAAATTAAATTTATAAAACAAACAAGAAGTAAGGAGATATAAGCTCTTGGGGATGTGCTCTGGCACATTCCACTCTAATTTGCAGCCTACTAACACGATTTCCAGGAAGGCTCTGCTGCCCAAAAACCCAGAGTTGGAAATGTAGAAATTCTGCTGCCTTGTGGCCGTTTTCCGCAAGAGCGGCGTTAAGCCCACAGCTAATGTTCTCTTAACATTCACAAGGACTCAGGGCTGCAAAGGACACCTGCCCTAAACAACTGTGCTGAGGTAGGGAATGGACAATAAAATTCAAAACTGACAAATTTTTCAAGACGATAGTATGAAGAGGTAAGTTTGACTCACTCTCTTGTTTAAAAAAAGGAAAATGGGTGAAAGCTCAACCTCAGGAATTATTAGACTCATGCAAATCTAATGTACAAAAAGGTTTCAACTCACACCAGTCGACTGACCATCAGCAAAAGGTCTACAAACAATAAATTCTGAAGGGGTTTTAGAGAACTGTGTACCCTCTAGCTGCTGGTGAGATGTAACGTGGTAAGAGCCAATAATGAGAACAGAAAGGAGCTACGATTAAAAGTAAAAGTTGAGATATCATTCAATGCAGCAGTCACACCACTGGGCCTCTCACCTGAGAAGACCAGAATCGAGAAGACGCGGGCTGCAAAAGCTACACTGCAGCCTTATTCACAATAGCCAAGACAGTGAAGCCACCAAAATGTCCATCAACAGATGTATGGATGAAGAAGAAGTGGTCCACGTTCACAATAGAATATTAACCATGGAAAACAATGAAACACTGCTATTTGAGGTGCCATAGATGAGCTTGGAGATAATCACAGAATATGAGGTAAGTCAGAAAGCAAAAGACCTATATCCTATGATATCACTTATAGGCGTTATCTAATAACTAACACAAATGAACATATTTCCACAGAGAAAGACACTCACAGACTTAGAAATTAAGTATGCTTATCTAAAAGGAAAGGTGGGCAGAATGGATAAATTAAGATTAACGTTACCATACATATACAAATACATATAATAAACATATATCAAAAAGACGGACCATATAGCAAGGGAGGTCTACGGAACACTGTAATATTTTACATGGGAAGAGGATCTGAACATGAATAGACATATATATTGTACAAATGAACCAGATTGTGTACATCTGGACAAACAATATCTAATCATTACCCCGATTAAATAAATTTTAAAAACCAAGATGTAATGAGACATAATCTTATGGGCGTTCCTCCTGGCACATTCCATTCTAACTTAAAACCTAGAACCACGACTTCCAGAAAGGCTCTGCTGCCCTAGTACTCAGATTTGGGAAAGGACAAATGCTGCCTCCTTGTGGCCGTTTCCCACAACAGCAGCTTTAAACCCAGTGCTAATGGTCACTAAATATTCACCAAACTTGCAGTTCTGTAATGACATCTGCCCTCCAAAAAAATCCTGGGGTCGAATATCCACCAAAAATTCAAAAGAGGGCAACCTTCCAAGAAGAGAGCTTCAAGAGATATATTGTACTCACACTTGATTTTTAACAGAAAGGAAAAAGGCGTGGAAAATGATGAATTTTAGGAATTTTTAAAGTCATGCAAACCCAAATTACAAAAACCTATCAGGTCACAGCAGTCAGATTGGCCATTAGCAAAAATGCTGCAAACTATAAATGCTAAAGGGATTGTGGAGAAGTTCGTACCCTCGGTTCTAAGGGAGACATGGTAAGAGCCACTAATGAAAACACAATGGAGGTGCTTTGAAAAGGTAAACATTGAGCTACTAGTCAATCAGTCACACCCACTGCTGGGCCTATCACCTGAGAAAATGAGAATCAAAAAGTCACAGGCTGGCAATCTTGCACTCCAGCAATATTTAATATAGCCAACACTTGGAAGCAACGAAAATGTCCCTCAACAGAGCTATGCACCAAGAAGTGGTCCATATACACAATGGAATATTACTCCGATAAAAATATAAATTAAATTTAAAAAACAAACAAAAATAAGGAGACATCAGCCTTTGGGGGTTTATCCGGGCACATTCCACTCTAATTTATAACCGAGGAAGACCACTGGCCGGAAGCTCTGTTTCCCTAGTACCAGAATGGGGAACAAAGAAAGGCTGCCGCAATCTGGCCGTTACCTGCAAAAGCAGCTTTAAAGCCTGTGCTAATGGTCACTTCATGTGAACAAGTACTGCAGGGCTGTAAATGAAACCTGCCCTCAAAATGTTTTGAGGGAGGTAATGGCCAATAAATTTCAAAATGTAACACATACTTTAGAAAACACTTTGAAGAGCTAAGCTGTAATCACAGTTTGAAAAATAAAAAGGACATGCCTTAAAGCTCAATTTCAAAGGATTATGAGTCATATGCAAATTCAACCACAAAGAGGTATCAGCTCACACCAGTCAGAATATCCATCAGCAAGAAAACTACAAACAATAAATGCTGAAGCCATAAAAAGAAACGAAATTGAGCTATTTGTAATGAGGTGGATAGACCTAGAGTCTATCATACACAGTGAAGTAAGTCAGAAAGAGAGAGACAAATACCGTATGCTAACACATATACCTGGAATTTAAGAAAAAAAAGTCATGAAGAACCTAGGGGTAAAACAGGAATAAAGACAGAGACCTACTAGAGAATGGACTTGAGGATATGGGGAGGGGGAAGGGTAAGCTGTGACAAAGGGAGAGAGAGGCATGGACATATATACACTACCAAACATAAGGTAGATAGCTAGTGGGAAGCAGCAGCATGGCACAGGGAGATCAGCTCGGTGCTTTGTGACTGCCTGGAGGGGAGGGAGGGTGGGAGGGAGGGAGACGCAAGAGGGAAGTGATATGGGAACATATGTATATGTATAACTGATTCATTTTGTTGTAAAGCACAAGCTAGCACACCATTGTAAAGCAATTATACTTCAATAAAGATGTTAAAAATAAATAAATGCTGAAGGTGTTGTGGAGAAATGCATACCCTCAACTTTAAGTGAGATGTAACCTGGAAAGATCCACTAATGAGCACAGAATCATGGTGCATTTAAACGGTAAACCCTGAGATACTATATGATACAGGAGGCCCACTCTTGGGCCTATAACATAAGAAGACAGAATTGGAAAGACACAGGCAGGCAAATGTGCAGTGCAGCAGTATTACAATAGCCAGGACATGGAGGCAACCAGAAAGTCCATCAAGAGGTGAGTGGACAAAGAAGAACTGGTACATGTACAGATGGAATATTATCTAGGGAAAAAAATGAAACAATGCCATTTGCAGCACCGTAGATGATTCTAGAGGTAATCAGGCAAATTGTACTAAGTCAGACAGCAAAAGACACATATCCTATAATATCACTTATAGGTGTTAGCTAAAAATTGATACCAATGAAGATATTTCCACAGAGAAAGGCAATCACAGATTCATTAAACAAAGTTAAGGTTCACCAAATGGAAAGGTGTGAGGACTGGATATATTAGGATATTGGGGTTAACATAGATATAGAAACACATGTGAAATATATAATCATCAAAGACCTACGGAATACCAAGAGAAGACTACTCAACATTGTTTCACAAGCTACATGAGAAAACGATCTGAAGAAGTATAGATACATGTATATGTGTAAAAGAACCACATCTTACACACCTAGAACAAACAAAACATTTTAATCAAATTTGCTCTGATAAAAAATAAAAATTAAAAAAAGAACAAGAAAAAAATGAGAGAAAAAAGGGGAAAAAAAGAACAAGAAGTAATGAGACATACACTTAAGGGACTTTTTGCTGGCACATTGCATTCTAGTTTACAACCAGAACACGACTTCCATTAAAGCTCTGTCATCACTAATAAAGCAGCTTTATAAGCAATGTTGAAGGTAGCTTAAAGGAATTCTCACTAATTATTGACAGTAACAAGAAAACAAACAAAAGTAAAAATCTCACGGCAAAAAGTATACATAGAGTAAGGGTAGTAGATCAAACACTTATTAAACTTCTGTAAAGAATAAAAGACAACAGTAGTACTTTTTTTAAAAGAGAGGGCCCAAATAAATCAGAACTGAAAGAGATGATGTTACAAGAGCCACCATAGAAATACAAAGTATCCTAAGATACACACAGGGTAACTCAGGGCTCAGACTGGACAGAGCCCACTCTCCATTCCCCTGTACATGACTTACAGGAGCCTCAGGAATTGAGGAGGGGGTCCTTGAGGAGAGGCACAAGATAGAAGATGTTAAGCATTAACATGACTGCATTCATTTTAAACATGCCTGAACTACATTCACATGAGATGATTTTGTCCTGTTTGTACATCAGCACCTCTAGTCGGAACTGCAGATCTTTGGTTTCACCACCTCTATGACAGCATTAGCTTCACCTGCTGTGGACCGTCTCCTATAGGATTTCTAGAACCACAAAACATCGAAGCTTCACAGGACCCAGAGTCTGTGCGACTCCACTCAGAGTCTCAACTGCACTCAGAGACTCAGAGTCTCAACAGAGACTCCCCTCTTGGAGGACACACACAAAGTAGTGTGCACATCAGGACCCAGGGGAAGGAGCAGTCACCCCATAGGTGAATGATCATACCTAACTGCTAGTTTTAGAGGGTCTCCTGCAGAGGTGGGGTGTGGCTGCGGCTCACCATGGGGACAACGACACTGACAGCAGAAGTTCTGGGAAATACTCCTTGGCGTGAACTCTCCCAGAGTCCACCTTTAGCCTCACCAAGAGCAAGGTAGGCTCCAGTGC
This sequence comes from Globicephala melas, assembly GCF_963455315.2. Taxonomy (NCBI): domain Eukaryota; kingdom Metazoa; phylum Chordata; class Mammalia; order Artiodactyla; family Delphinidae; genus Globicephala; species Globicephala melas. The sequence continues at coordinate 45,624 of NW_027207632.1, read as the reverse complement.
TGGGTCGCCTCAGTCCAAACAACCAACAGGGAGGGAACCCAGCCCCATGCCTCAGCAGACAAGCGGATTAAACTTTTTATTAAACTTTTATTTAATCCACAGACAAGCAGATTAAAGCTCTGCCCACCAGAGCAACACCCAGCTCTACCCACCACCAGTCCCTCGCATAAGGAAGCTTGCACAAGCCTCTCAGATAGACTCAATCACTGGAGAGCAGACAGCAGAAGCAAGAAGAACTACAATTCTGCAGTCTGTGGAAGGAAAACCACATTCACAGAAAGATAGAGAAAATGAAAAGGCAGAGGACTTTATACCAGATCAAAGAACAAGATAAATCCTCAGAAAAACAACGAAATGAAGTGGGGATAGGTAACCTTCCAGTAAAAGAATTCAGAATAATGATAGTGAAGATGATCCAAGACCTTAGAAAAATAATGGAGGCAAAGATCGAGAAGATGCAAGAAATGCTTAACAAAGACCTAGAAGAATTAAGGAACAAACACCTAGAAGAATTAAAGAACAAACAAACAGAGATGAACAATACAATAACTGAAATGAAAAATACACTAGAAGGAATCAGTAGCAGAATAACTGTGACAGAAGAACGGATAAGTGACCTGGAAGACAGAAAGGTGGAAATCACTGCCATGGAACAGAATAAAGAAAAAGAATGAAAATAAATGAAGACAACCTAAGAGACTTCTGGGACAACATTAAATGCAACAACATTCGCATTATAGGGGTCCCAGATGGAGAACAGAGAGAGAAAGACTCGAGAAAATATCTGAAGAGATTATAGTTGAAAACTTCCCTAGCATGGGAAAAGAAATAGCCACCAAAGTCCATGAAGCGCAGAGAGTCCCAGGCAGGATAAACCAATGGAGAAAAATGCCGAGACACACAGTAATCAAATTGAAAAAATTAAAGACAAAGAAAAATTATTGAAAGCAACAAGGGAAAAATGACAACATACAACGGAACTCCCATAAGGTTAACAGCTGATTTCTCAGCAGAAAATCTACAAGCCAGAAGGGAGTGGCATGATAAATTTAACGTGATGAAAGGGAAGAACCTACCACCAAGAGTACTCCACCCAGCAAGTATCTCATTCAGATTTGATGGAGAAATCAAAAGCTTTACAGACAAGCAAAAGCTAAGAGAATTCAGCACCACGAAACCAGCTCTACAACAAATGCTAAAGGAACTTCTCTAAGTGGGAAACACAAGAGAAGAAAAGGACCCACTAAGACAAACCCATAACAATTAAGAAAATAATAATAGGAACATACATATTGATAATTACCTTAAACATGAATGGATTAAATGCTCCAACCAAATGACACAGGCTCACTGAATGGATAAAAAACAAGATCCATATATATGCTGTCTACAAGAGACCCATTTCAGACCTAGGGACACATACAGACTGAAAGTGAGGGGATGGAAAAATATATTCCATGCAAATGAAAATCAAAAGAAAGCTGGAGTAACAATACTCATATCAGATAAAATAGATTTTAAAATAAAGAATGTTACAAGAGACAAGGAAGGACACTACATAATGATCAAGGGATCAATCCAAGATATAACAATTATAAATGTATATGTACCCAACACAGGAACACCTCAATATATAAGGCAACTGCTAACAGCTATAAAAGAGGAAATCAACAGTAACACAATAATAGCAAGGGACTTTAACACCTCACTTACACCAATGGAGATCATCCAGACAGAAAATTAATAAGGAAACACAAGCTTTAAATGACACAATAGACCAGATAGATTTAATGGATATTTATAGGACATTCCATCCAAAAACAGCAGACTACAAGTTCTTCTCAATGGTACACCGAAAATTCTCTGGGATAGATCACATCTTGGGTCACAAATAAAGCCTCAGTAAATTTAAGAAAACTAAAATCATATCAAGCAGCTGTTCCGACCACAATGCTATGAGATTAGAACTCAATTACAGGGAAAATAATGTAAAAAACAAACACATGGAGGCTAAACAATACGTTTCTAAATAACCAAGAGATCACTGAAGAAATAAAAGAGGAAATCAAAAACTACCTAGAGACAAATGACAACAAAAACACGATGATTGAAAACCTATGGGAGGCAGCAAAAACAGTTCTAAGAGGGAAGTTTATAGCAATAAAAGCCTACCTCAAGAAACCAGAAAAATCTCAAATAAACAATCTAACCCTACACCTAAAGGAACTAGAGAACAAAGAACAAAACCCAAAGTTAATAGAAGGAAAGAAATCATAAAGATCAGAGCAGAAATAAATGAAATAAAAACAATAGCAAAGATCAATAAAACTAAAAGCTGGTTCTTTGAGAAGATAAACAAAAATGATAAACCTGTAGCCAGACTCAAGTAAAAGAGGGAGAGGACTCAAATCAATAAAATTAGAAATGAAAAAGGAGAAGTTGTAACAGACACCACAGAAATACAAAGCGTCCTAAGAGACCTCTACAAGCAACTCTATGCCAATAAAATGGACAACCTGGAAGAAATGGACAAATTCTTAGAAAGGTATAACCTTCCAAGACTGAACTGGGAAGAAATAGAAAATATGAACAGACCTATCACAAGTAATGAAATTGAAAGTGTGATTAAAAATCTTCCAACAAACAAAAGTCCAGAACTAGATGGCATCAGAGGTGAATTCTATCAAACATTTAGACAAGAGCTAACACCCAATCTTCTCAAACTCTTCAGAACTTTTCAGGGGAAGGAACACTCCCAAACTCATTATATGAGGCCACCATCACCCTGATACCAAAACCAGACAAAGATACTACAGAAAAACAAAATTAGAGACCAATATCACTGATTAATATAGATGTAAAAATCCTCAACAAAATACTAGGAAACAGAATTGAACAACACATTAAAAGGATCATACACCATGATCAGGTGGGGTTTATCCCAGGGATGCAAGAATTCTTCAATATACACAAATCAATCAATGTGATACACCATATTAACAAATTGTAGAATAAAAATATGATCATCCCAATAGATGCAGGAAAAGCTTTCAACAAAATTCAACACCAATTTATGATTAAAAGTCTCCAAAAAGTGGGCATAGAGGGAATCTACCTCAACATAATAAAGGCAGTATATGACAAACCCACAGCAAACATCATTCTCAATAGTGAAAAACTAAAAGCATTTCCTCTAAGATCAGGAACAAGACAAGGATGTCCACTCTCACCACTATTACTCAACATAGTTTTGGAAGTCCTAGACACAGTAATCAGAGAAGAAAAAGAAATAAAAGGAATACAAATTGGAAAAGAAGAAGTAAAATTGTCACTGTTTGCAAATGACACGATACTACACATAGTGAATCCTAAAGATGCCACCAGAAAACTACTAGAGCTAATCAATGAATTTGGTAAAGTTGCAGGATACAAAATTAATGCACAGAAATCTCTTGCATTCCTATACACTAACAATGAAAGATCAGAAAGAGAAATTAAGGAAACAATCTCATTCACCATTGCAACAAAAAGAATAAAATACGGAGGAATGAACCTACATAAGGAGGTAAAAGACCTGTACTCAGAAAACTATAAGACACTGCTGAAAGAAATCAAAGATGATATAAACATATGGAAGTATAAACCATGTTCTTGGATTAGAAGAATCAATATTGTGAAAATGACTATAGTACCCAAAGCAAGCTACAGATTCAATGCAATCCCTATCAAATACCACTGGCATTTTCTACAGAACTAGAACAAAAAAATCTTAAAATTTGTATGGAGACACAAAAGACCCCGAATAGCCAAAGCAGTCTTGAGGGAAATTAAAAGAGCTGGAGGAATCAGACTTCCTAACTTCAGACTATACTACAAAGCTACATTAATCAAGACTATATGGTACTGGCACAAAAACAGAAATATAGATCAATTGAACAAGATAGAAAGCCCAGAGATAAACCTACGTACCTATGGCTAACTCATCTATGACAAAGGAGGCAAAGATATACAATGAAGAAAAGACAGTCTCTTCAGTAAGTGGCGCTGGGAAAACTGGACAACTACACGTGAAAGAATGAAATTAGAACACTCCATAACACCATACACAAAAATAAACTCAAAATGAATTAGAGATCTAAATGTTAGACCAGACACTATAAAATTATTAGAGGAAAACATAGGCAGAACACTCTATGACATAAATCACAGCAAGATCCTTTTTGACCCACCTCCTAGAGAAGTGGAAATAAAAACAAAAATAAACAAATGGGACCTAATGAAACTTCAAAGCTTTTGCACAGCAAAGGAAAACATAAACAAGACGAAAATACAACCCTCAGAATGGGAGAAAATGTTTTCAAATGAAGCAAATGACAAAAGATTAATCTCCAAAATTTACAAGCAGCTCGTGTAGCTCAATATCACAAAAACAAACAACACAATCCAAAAATGGGCAGAAGACCTAAATAGACATTTCTCCAAAGGAGATATACAGATTGCCAATAAACACATGAAAGGATGCTGAACATCACTAATCATTAGAGAAATGCAAATCAAAACTACAGTGAGGTATCACCTCCCAGCAGTCAGAATGGCAATCATCAAAAAATCTACAAACAATAAATGCTGGAGAGGCATTTACTGGAGAAAAGGGAACGTTCTTGCACTGTTGCTGGGAATGTAAATTGCTATACCCACTAGGGATAACAGTATAGAGGTTCCTTAAAAAACTAAAAATAGAAGTACCATACGACCCAGCAATCCAACTACTGGGCATTTGCCCTGAGAAAACCATAATTCAAAAAGAGTTATATACAACAATGTTCATTGCAGTTCTACTTACAATAGCCAGGACATGGAAGCAACCTAAGTGTCCATCGACAGATGAATGGATAAAGAATATCTGGCACATATATAAATGGAATATTACTCAGCCATAAAAAGAAACAAAACTGAGTTATTTGTAGTGAGGGGGATGGACTTAGAGTCTGTCCTACACAGTGAAGTAAGTCAGAAAGAGAAAAATAAATACCGTGTGCTAACAGAGATATATGGAATCTAAAGAAAAAAGTTTATGAAGAACCTAGGGGCAGGACAGGATTAAGGACACAGACATAGAGAAAGGACTTGAGGACACAGGGAGGGGGAAGGGTAAGCTGGGATGAAGTGAGAGAGTGCCATGGACATATATACATTACCAAATGTAACATCGATAGCTACTGGGAAGCAGCCACATAGCACAGGGAGATCAGCTCGGTGCTTTGTGACCACCTAAAGGGGTGGGATGTGGAGGGTGGGAGGGAGATGTAAGAGGGAGGGGATATGGTGATATATGTATATGTATAATTGATTCACTTTGTTATACAGCAGAAACTAACACTCCATTGTAAAGCAATTATACTCCAATAAAGGTGTAAAAGGAAAATAAAAAAGAAAGAAGCCCAGAGATAAACCTACACACCTATGGTCAACTAATCTATGACAAAGTAGGCAAGACTATACAATGGAGAAAAGACAGTGTCTTCAATCAGTGGTGCTGGGAAAAATGGACAGCTACATGTAAAAGAATGAAATTAGAACACCCTCTAACACCATACACAAAAATAAATTCAAAATGGATTAGAGACCTTAATGTAAGACCGAACAGTATAAAACTCTTAGAGGAAAACATAGGAAGAATACTCTAACATAAATCACAGCAAGATCTTTTTTGATCCACCTCCTAGAATAATGACATAAAAAAGAAAACTAAACAAATGGGACCTAATGAAATGTAAAAGCTTTTGCAAAGCAATGGAAACTACAAACACAAAAAGACAACCCTCAGAATGGGAGAATATATTTGCAACTGAATCAATGGACAAAGGATTAATCTCCAATATATATAAACAGCTCATGCAGCTCAATATTAAAAAAACAAACAACCCAATACAAAAATGGGCAGAAGATCTAAATAGACATTTCTTCCAAGAAGACGTAGAGATGGCCAAGGAGCACATGAAAAGCTGCTCTACATCACTAATTATTAGAGAAATGCAAATCAAAACTACAATGAGGTATCACCTCACACCTGTTAGAATGGGCATCATCAGAAAATCTACAAACAACAAATGCTGGAGAGGGTGTGGAGAAAAGGAACCCTCTTCCGCGATTGGTGGGAATGTAAATTGATAGTCACTATGGAGAACAGTATGGAGGTTCCTTAAAAAACTAAAAATAGAATTACCATATGATCCAGCAACCCACTACTGGGCATATACCCAGAGAAAACCATAAATCAAAAAGACACATTCACCACAATGTTCATTGCAGCACTATTTACAATAGCCAGGTAATGGAAGCAACCTAAATGCCCACAGACAGACGAATGGATAAAGATGTGGTACATATATAAAATGGACTATTAGCCATAAAAAGGAATGAAATTGGGTCATTTGTAGAGACGTCAATGGATCTAGAGACTGTCATACAGAGTGAAGTAAGTCAGAAAGAGAAAAACAAATATTGTATATTAACGCATATATGTGGAACCTAGAAAAATGGTACAGATGAACCGGTTTGAAGGGCAGAAATAGAGACACAGATGTAGAGAACAAATGTATGGACACAAAGAGGGGAAAGCCATGGGGGGGGTGGGAGGAGTTGGGAGATTGGGATTGACATGTATACATTTATATGTATAAAATAGATAACCAATAAGAACCTGCTGTATAAAAAATAAATAAAATAAAATGAAAAATAAAATTTTTTAAAAAACGGAAAAAAGTTATTCCCTTCACATACATGTATTTATATGAATGAATTATTTCCATGCTTACATCCATAACAACAAAAAAGAGGAATAAAACCTACCTTGAAACAAAAAAGAAAAAAACAAAACAGAACCCACCAGTTATACAGATGAAAACCCTATCAGGGCACTTGCTCCAGTGGTAGACAATTCTGAAGTTGGTCAGAGGTGGGGAATCGTCTCGCATGCAGCCAGCAGCCCCCCCGCAAGGAGTGTCCTCATTACAAGCCTGGGGGACCGTGCCGAGGCATCTGTGAGTAAACGTGAGATGAGCCCCAGGCCAGCTGCTGCTGAACTGTTCCCAACCTTCCCAGGTAAAACACCTGAATATGTACAAGGACTTGAAAGCCTAGAGGAAGGGCCATGGAGCCACACGAGTGACAGCATGCCGGCTGACTTGGTGCCTGCAGGCCAGCCAGGATGGTCCTGGCCCTGGGTGCTCTTCTGGAAGATTTCCATTTCCCTGCCTGAGATACCCGTCCTGTCCCTGCCCCCACTGCTTTTTTCCTTCCTCACCTCTGCCCAGGGAGAAATTCCAGCAGCAGGTATGGGTGACACATCCTCTTCTTTAGCAGGTGGCAGCCTGGCAACTGCTGCAGAAAGTCCAGCAGAGCCCCACTCACACTGGGCCACCCACAAAGCTGTGGCCTCTCACTCCCTCCCACCAGCCCAGCCCCGAGACTGCTGACAGGGCAGAGAAAATGGCGTCAGGCACAGCTGCAGGGGCTCTTGCTGCCTGGAGTGGTATTCATATTGATCTCAACCCAGGCACACCTGGGGAGGGCTGGCCGGCACGGTAAGGCTGCCCAGGTCAGCCAATCATCACCCCTCAGGGGCTCACAGTTGCAGAAAATGGAACTTGCTGAACCGGCCAGGTCCAAGGAACAGGTGGGAGATCCTGAGAGTCAGGATAGACAAGGGGCTGCAGCTTTGGCTTGTTTTCTAATCATTTTATCTGGCCCATGAGTGGGAGACAACTTCAAGAAAACCCTCTCCTAATGAGAGGAACCCAGGAGTCAGGGAGAGGAGGGGTGGGCGGTGGTTGGAGACAGAGGCCTGGTGCCCCGGGTGCAGTGGAAGTCTCTGGAAGACCAGGTGGAGGGAGGCCACACAGAGTGATGCCCAGGGTCACAGAACTGTTGCAGCTGCTGTTTGTTAGTTCAAGTCCTGCTCTGAGGTGCTCTGTGTCAGCTCTGAGCGACAGGTGAGCTGGGGGTGCTCTGCAATTAGGGCTATGTGCATGGTTCCTGTGTGCCCAGCCCTGCCACGGTACCTGCAAGGGTAACTCTGTATCCGGGGATTGGTCTGACTATGAGAGCCCCATGGGCTGCTGGGGACCTGGTAAAGGATGTCAGGACAGTCAGTGAAGCCACCGAGGATATACCTCCAGCTGCTCCTAATTCCTACACCCTGCTGGTCATTCTACCAACCACCAGGACATGGTATTCTGTATTAGTCTTCAATGATGCCTTCTTTTGTATTCCATTAGTCCCAGAGTCACAAGAAATTTTGGCTTGTGAGTGGCAGGACTCAACATACAACTAAAACAATACTTCTGGGCCGTCTTGCCTCAAGGGTGCAAAAATTCCCACACCGTCTTTGGGGAAAGCTTAGCTAAAGACCTAAAAGTTCAACCTCTGGAAAAGGAAACCCTCCTTCAATACGCAGATGACATTCTGATCGCCAACCCTACTAAGGAGGCCTCTGAACTACCAAGCCAATAAAGGATAGAAGTTGTCCAAGAAAAAGCTCAAATATCACAGACTGCGGTGACCTGCCTGGGCTTCATTCTCACAGAAGGTCGGAGAAGCCCATCCCAGGAAAGGGAAGAAACCATTTTCAGCCTTACCCCTTTCTAAAACTAGAAGACAGCTTAGGGGTTCCTGGGGAGGCCAGGGTTTGCTGCTTCTGGATCCCTAACTACAGTCTACTAGTTGGGCCTCTATATGAAACACTGAAAGGAAAAGATGATGATCCTTTTGAATAGAATCCAGAAGTGGCCTTTCAAGAATGGAAAGAGCAGTCAATTCAGACCCTTGCCCTGGAACTCCCTAATTTAGCTAAACCCTTTGACCTTTACATTCCCGGTGAAAGATGAATCGCCATTGGAGAATTAGTGCAAAAACTGGGACCACTTGAAATGGAACAATGCAAGAATGCCATCCAGGTAGGATAAACTACGGTCACCAAGGGGCTTGGCCCACTGCCACATCTGGCCAAGATACTGGCGGTATCTAAAAACCTGGAAATCAGAAGCCCAAAAGGCCACCTCCCTCCTAAGGGAAAAGGACCCCACGTGGTGATCCTAACCACCAACCATGCCCTGAAGTTGCAGGGTTCGCTCCGTGGGCACACCGACCTCGAGTGAGGAGGCCCTCCAACTCCAACATCCAGAGAGATAACCGGGGGCAACAGGGCACCATGACGACTCGTGTGAACATCACTTGACCTGGAGTTTCTCTCATAAAACAACAAGAGTGTGCCCCAAAGGAGTAGACTACTGATTGCAGGACTTACTGCACCCAGAGGGGAGGTAATAATCTTGGCAGGGGAACCGTATATCACACTGTCACCATAGAAAAGCCTACAGACACCGTGATGATGGTGGCCAATAAGACCAGCTGGACTCCTGTTTACTTCAAAAGGCTGTTGACTCAGTGGCCATCATGGTCCTTGATCACCACTGACCCTGGACTGTCTGGGAGTTCAGCGGGCAGGACTCTGACACCTGGTGCTGTTTGTACGTTAATTCAGGGGCCTAATTGAAGAAAGTACAGACTACTGTTCAGAGCATCTAGGCTGGCAGAAACGGTCAGCCTAAGGAGGCCGAAAAAATGTGGGGTGGGGTGAACCCAGCCCCCACAGCGTCTCTGCACATCTCTTTCCTGGACCCTTAAAGGTCATTAGAATCTATAACACTTCCAATGCTGGTGCTCAGGTGGACGAGCAAGGAGGCAGGGGGCCTGGGGACAATCAACGTCACCTGGAGGCTGCTGGGGAGAAGCTCTGACCCTCGCCCCAGGGTATGAGGGCTCCCAACTCAGCACTCAGCAGTTACAGAAGAAGGGTCTGCACCCTCAGCACTCCAAGAATGAGGAACGGGACAAAAGGCAGAGGAGGGGTTTCTCCCCAGCAAAGCCCATTAAAAATCCCTGGGAGATAAAAATAGAATCTGTGCAATAAAGTCAAGTCTAACCTTTTGTATCCTTTGTGCTTTGTCTAATTTCACGTACTCCTAGGGTCTCGCATGCAGAGGTTCCACACCCGGCACTTCAGACCAGATTTCCTAGTGCAGAATGGCTGGGACGACACCTCAGCTCCTGGGGCCCAGTGCAGACTCCGCGATATAGAGCCTGAGCTGCAGCCAACCCAGCCCTTGAAAGCTCTGTCCCCTCCCTCCCACTGACTCTGACAGGATCTCTACACAGCAGCCCAGCCCACAGCCCACGGGGTAGTGCATGCTCTCACCTCTCCATTCTCTGATCAAAATATAAAGTTTCCTTTGCTTGTGAACCAAACTCAGTCTCGATCTGTTGGCCCCAATGACACTGGGCAGGGGGACACTTGTTGGGGTCCACTCTGGAGGATCAGTAACAGAAATTGAGACTATTGTAACCTCAATGAACAGATGTGTGAGCCAAACTGTAGTTAACATAGAACAGTGTATAAGGCTCGGGTAAAATAAGATGTTTCTAACACTTCCATTTGATATTTCCATCACTTTATTATAAGCAAGTTCAGTGAAAGGGTTTGTCTTATTTGTCAGGTCAATATTAGAGAAACGAAGTGATTTCTTTCCAAGGATGTACATCTAATAATCTTGGTTAAAGCTTCAATCTTGTTTTAAATGCTTTTCCATTGAAAATGATACCTCTCTTTCAGCTCCCCCATGTCTGAGAAGTATAAAATCTTATAATTTATTATTACCAAAGGGGAAAGGTGGGAGGAGGGATAAATTAACAGTTTGGAATTAACACATACACACTGCTATGTATAAAATAGATCATCAACAAGGAACTACTGTATAGCACAGGGAACTACACTCAACATTTTGCAATAACCTATAAGGGGAAATAATCTGAAAAAGAATAGATATTTTTATTGACATCATTTATCAATGACAGTTAAAGTGTAACCTAAGGGAAGCTGGTGGTGAGTACTTCTGACCCTGAAGACTTCAATCATCTAAAGTTTGGACTCTGCCTACTTCCCAAGGCCCTTAATGAACATATGTGTAGCCGTAGCTTAAAAAATTCCCCAGTTTGGGTTTCGGGGAGACACTGATTTTGAAAAAGCCCTGGTGTTCTCCTTACATGAATGGGACTCTTCCTACTGCTAAAACATGGCTGTCACACCCAGAGGATGGTATACCGTCTGATCGGGAAGAGTTTGGAAAAGGCATCTCATCTCCTCATCTCCTGGTGCTCGGGTTCACCCCTCCAGCGTCTTTACTAACAGTCTCCCCACTTGGAGATGTCAGCACTGTCAACATCCTGTTGCGTACAGTTTGGAATTTGTCCAGAGGATGAAGCGGAAGGATGAGGAACAATGAGAGACAAGTCCTAGGTGTTCAGACAGGCACATGTCACTTTAATTTCCAATCAGGAAGACGAATTGACCAAAGGCTAGGTTTGCCCATGGAAACAGTAGAGGGCTTGAGGAAATCCTGCTGCTTTGTGGCCAGTTCCCATAAACACAAGTTGAACAATGGAACTCAGGGGCAGTAAAATTCACGAAACTGCAGAGTTGAAAATATCTATCACTGAAAAATGTCATGAGGAAAGTCAGAGAAAAGGACTTGTAAGCAAGGGAGAATGGCAGGAAAGGGATTTGAGGAGGTAGAAAGGACTCGCCATAAAGCACAAGAAAAGGGGCTGAACATTGCCAACATTGCAGTTGGCCAAAAAGGGTGTATGCGTTTTTTTCTGTATATATTCAAGAAAAGGGCATACACTTTTTTAGCCAACCAAACAGGTGGGCACTGGAAATCAATACTACAAAAGATATCACTTTGCATCAGTCAGAAGAGCCATCCTCATAAAGCGTAAACAACAGAAATGCAGGACAGGGCAAGGAGAAGAGGGAGCCCTGTGAGACTTATAGTGGAAATGTATATTGCCAACGGCCATTCTGGAGAAGTGTATTGTGTTTACTAAAGCATCTAAAAAATGAGCTACAGAGCATAGGGCACTTGCACTCATGGGCGTATATCTTGGGAAAAACAAAAATCGAGAGGACACAGGCACCCCAATGTTTAACCCCTCTCTGTTTAAAAGATCCTCGACTAGGATATAACTTAAATGTCTCCGGAGAGAACAAATGGATAGAGATGTGGTACTTAGGTAGAGTGGAATATTATTCAGCCTGGAAATCAATGAAATATGGCCAGTTGTAACAACTCCGGAGGAGTTACGTATGATCATTCTAAGTGACAGAATTCAAAAAGAAAAAGACACATATCATAAGATATCACTTAAAGGTGGAATCCAAAATGGCTACACATGAAATAAATTACAAAACAAAAACATAGTCAAATATGTAGAAAACACGCATAAGACTGCTAAACGGGAAAGGTGGGGAGGGGTGAGGCATCATCCAGGAGGTTGAAATTAGCAAAGATATCATTCCAAATACCAAACTGATAATCAACAAGGCCTACACGGTAGCTAAAAGAACTGCACTCAGCACACTCAAGTCACCGGAAAAGAATATATACGACTGGTAAGAATCTGAAAAAGAATTTACTGATGTCTCTCTGTACGTGAATCAAGTGGATGTACAGCAGCAAGAAACAGAGCTTTGAAAATCAGCTGTAACCAATATAGTAATAAATTGAAAAAAATAAACGACAGAGAGACAGAGAAAACTTCTTACAACTTTTCCTCAGGGATGGTGATGCAACATGGATTGAACACATCTAGACCCACAGCAGGATGAGACATAAGGCTGGAAACTGTTTGCGCTAAGAGAAATGTGAGGTTGGGTGAGGAAATGCACACCCTTTAAAGTAATACTACCTGGTACCCATTCAATGGGTCCCAAATCTGCAGGTTCAAGGGATCTTCCTACAGCTAAAACATGCATGGAAAACCCAGAGGACTGTATACCATGTGATCGGGAGATGTGTCTAAAATGCACCTCATTTATCCTCTCCTGGTGCTCCTGTTCACCATTCCAGCCACGTTACTTAGAATCTCCCCACTTGGAGAATCAGCACATTTCAACTTCTGTTTCACACATTTTGCAAATTGTGAGGAGGATGAACGGGAAGAGGGGGAACCAATGAGAGAATAGTTGTAGGGGTTTGGACGGGCACATATCACTCTAATTTCCCATTAAGAATAAGAATTAAAGAAAGGCTCAGCCTGCCTCGCCGGAGCCAAAATAGAGCCTGAAGCAATCCTGCCGGTTTGAGGCCAGCTCACAAAAGAACAACTTAAAAAATGGAGCTCAGGGTCACTGCAATTCACAAACCTGCAGAGTTATAAATGAAAACTAACGTCCAAAAATATGTTGAGGTAAGGCAAAGAAGAGGATCTGAATGCAAGACAGAATTGCAAGAAACAGATTTCAAGAGATAGATTGGACTCGTCTTTAACGCACATGAAAAGCGGCAGAATTTCGACAATGATGCAGTTGGCCCAAAAGGGCGTATGCGTTTTTTCCTGATTATATCCAGGAAAAAACGCATACGCACTTTATGGGCAACGAAGCAAGCAAGCAATGCAAATGTGCACAACAAAGAAGTCTCACTTCCCACCGGTCAAAAGGGCCATCCTAAAAAATTGTAAAAACCAGAAATGCAGGACAGGCCATGGAGAACAGGGAGCCTTTATACGCTGATGGGCAGTGTGTGAACTGCCGAGAGCCACTCTGGAGAAGTGTATGGTGGTTCCTAAATCATCTAAAAAACAGAGCTACAGAGCATAGGACACTTCCAATCATGGGAGTATATCTAGGGAAGTCTAAAAATCAACAAGACACAAGCACACCACATTTTAGGGCTACTCTGTTTACAAGAACCTCAACTTCAGTACACCTTAAATATCCCAGGAAAGAGAACAATGGATAAAGAAGATGTGGTACTTATGTACAATGGAATATCTCTTCACCATGAAATCAATGTAATAAGGCTAGTAGAAGGATAAAGAGTGGATTTAGGTCCGATAATACTACTTGAAATAAGTCAAACAGAAAAAGAAACATATCATAAGATATCACTTATAGAGGGAGGGTAAATATGGCTGCACAAGAAATGAATTACAGAACAGAACAGTGTCTCACATTTAGAAAACACACTTATGTCAGCTTAAGGGGAAAGGAGAGGTGGGGTGATGCATAAAACCAGAGTTTGAAATTAGCACAGATACCGTTCAATAAACCAAATAGGTATTAGACAAGATCTACACCTTGCTCAATGAACTGACCTCAACACACCCAATACACTGCACAGAAATATATCTGAGTAATAAGAATCTTAAAACCCATGTATTGATATATCTTCATAAGGGAATCAAGTGTGTGCAGAGCAGCACAAACACAGCAGTGAAAATGAGCTAAACCCCATTATAGAAATAAATTTTAAAAACAAAACGCTGAAACAATCAAAGAGAGAAAAATTCTTACAATATTCGCTCAGGGGCTGTGATGCAACCTGGATTGACCACATATAAACCCACAGCTGGATAAGACATAAGGCTGGACACTTGGGGCTGAGAGGATTGGTGAGCTTTGGTGAGCAACTGCCGAAACTTTAATGCAATACTTCATGCTACTCATTCCAAGGGTCCCAACACTCCAGGTTGAAGGGAATCTTCCTACAGCTAAACCATGCTTGGGAAACCCAGCGACTGGTATACCATATGATCAGGAAAGGTTTCTAAAACGCACCTCATTGTTCCTCTCCTGGGGCTCCGGATCGACATTCCAGCCGCTATACTAACAACAACCCCACATGGAGAGTCAATGCCTTTAAGTTTTGGTATCGCACAGTCTGCAGTTAGTGTGGAGGATGAATGGGAATAGGGGGAACCAGTGAGAAACTAGATGTAGTGGTTTCAATGGGCACATGTCACTCTAATTTCATATCAGTAAGAAGAATTAACCAAAGGCACAGCAAGGCATCCCAGAAGAAGAATAGGGCCTGAAGGAATCCTGTGGTTATGAGGCAAGATCACAAAAATAAGAGCTGAAAAATGGAACTAAGGGCCACTGCAATTCAAAAACGTGCAGAGTTATAAAGGCCAACTATTTTCAAAAAGTATATTGAGGAAAGGCTATGAAGAGGCATTGAAAGCAAGGCAGAATTATCGGAAACCGATTTCAGGAGGTAGACTGGAATTGCATTTAAAGCATAGGAAAAGAGGCAGAACGTCGACAATGATGCACTTGGCCAAAAAGGGCGTATGCGTTTTTTCCTGAATATATTCAGGAAAAAATGCATACGCCCTTTTTGGCCAACCAAGCAAGCTTGCAAAGGAAATCTGCACTACAATGAAGTCTCACTTCCCCCCGGTCAAAAGGGCCATCTGAAAAAAGTGTAAAATCCAGAAAGGCAGGACAGGCCATGGAGAACTGGGAGCCTTGTTATGCTGATGGGCGAGATGTAAATTGCCAACAGCCACTCAGGAGAAGTCTATGGTGTTTCCTGAAACATCTAAAAAACAAAGCAACAGAGCCTAAGGCACTTCCACTTATGGTCCTATAGCTTAGGTAAATTAAAATCAAAAAGACACAGCCACCCCAAAGTTTGGAACGGCTCTGTTTACAAGAACCTCGTTTACGGTACAAGTTCAATATCGCAAAAAGCGAAAAATGGATAAAGAAGTTGTGGTACTTACGTACAATGCAATATCACTCAGCAATGAAATGTACGTCATCAGGCCCGTAGCAGCATAAAGAGTGGATTCAGGTATGATGATTCTAACTGGAATAAGTCACACAGAAATAGAAACATCATAAGATATCACTAATACACGGAATGTAAACTTGGCTACACAGGAACTGAATTACAAAACAGAACAGGGTCTCAAATTTAGAAAACCAACTTATGCTTGCTTAAGGGGAAAGGTGAGTTGGGGTGCTGCATAAAACCAGAGATTGAAATGAGCACAGATAAACTTCCTTAAGCCAAACTTGGAATAGACAAGAGCTACTCCTTGCTCAACGAAATGGACTCAACACCCCATATTAAACGGCTAAGAATGTACCTGACTAGTAAGTATCTTAAAACCTACGGATTGCTATGTCTCCGAAAGAGAATCAAGCGTGTGTACAGGGGCATAAACGCAGCAGTGATAGGATTGGAGAGGCTGGTGAGCAAATGAAGACCCTTTGAAGTCATATTGCATGGTACCCATTCCACGGGTCTCAACTCTCCAGGTTTAAGGGATTCTTCCTTCAGATAAAACATGCATGTGGAACCCAGAGTATGATCAACCATGTGATTGGGAGACGTGTTCAAATATGTCTCACTTTTCCTCCGCTGGTACTCGGGTGCAACTTTCCAGATTCTTTACTAACACTCTCCCGACTTGGAGAGTCAGTGCCTTTAACCTCCTGTTTGGCCCAGTTTGCAATTTCTGCGGAAGATGAACAGGAATAGGGAGAACCAATGAGAGACTAGCTGGAGGTGTCTGGACGGGCAAATTTAACTCTCATTTCCCACCAGGAAGAGGAATTAACCAAAGGCTCAGCGTGCCGTGCCGGAACCAGATTAGGGCCTGAAGCAATCCTGTGGTGTTGCGGCCAGCTCACAAGAAACCGAGTTGAAGAAAGGAGCTGAGGGGCACTGTAATTCACAAACCTTCAGACTTATAAATGACAGCTATCGTCCAAAAATATACTGAAGTAAGGCTACCAAGAAGACTTGAAAGCGGGGCAGAATTGCAGGAAACCGATTTCAGGAGGTAGACTGGAATTGCATTTAAAGCATAGGAAAAGAGGCAGAACGTTGACAATGATGCACTTGGCCAAAAAGGGCGTATGCGTTTTTTCCTGAATATATTCAGGAAAAAACGCATACGCTCTTTTTGGCCAACCAAGCAAGCTTGCAAACGAAATCTCCACTACAATGAAGTCTAACTTCCCCCCGGTCAAAAGGACCATCTGAAAAAAGTGTAAAATCCAGAAAGGCAGGACAGGCCATGGAGAACTGGGAGACTTGTTATGCTGATGGGCGGGATGTAAATTGCCAACAGTCACTTGGGAGAAGTGTATGGTGTTTCCTGAAACATCTAAGAAACAAAGCAACAGAGCCTAGGGCACTTCCACTTATGGTCCTATAGCTTAGGGAAATTAAAATCAAAAAGACACAGCCACCCCAAAGTTTGTGACAGCTCTGTTTACAAGAACCTCGTTTACGGTACAAGTACAATATCGCAGAAAGTTAAAAAAGGATAAAGAATTTGTGGTACTTACGTACAATACAATATCACTCAGCAATGAAATCTATGTCATCAGGCCCGTAGCAGCATAATGAGTGGATTCAGGTATGATGATTCTAACTGAAATAAGTCACACAGAAAAAGAAACATCATAAGATATCACTAATCCACGGAATGTAAACTTGGCTACACAGGAACTGAATTACAAAACAGAACAGGGTCTCACATTTAGAAAACCAACTTATGCTTGCTTAAGGGGAAAGGTGAGTTGGGGTGCTGCATAAAACCAGAGATTGAAATGAACACAGATAAAGTTCCTTAAGCCAAACATGGAATAGACAAGAGCTACTCCTTGCTCAATGAAATGGACTCAACACCCCATATTAAACGCCTAAGAATGTACCTGACTAGTAAGTATCTTAAAACCTATGGATTGCTATGTCTCCGAAAGAGAATCAAGCATCTGTACAGGGGCATAAACGCAGCAGTGATAGGATTGGAGAGGTTCGGTGAGCAAATGAAGACCCTTTGAAGTCATATTGCATGGTACCCATTCCACGGGTCTCAAATCTCCAGGTTTAAGGGATTCTTCCTTCAGCTAAAACATGCATGTGGAACCCAGAGTATGATCAACCATGTGATCGGGAGACGTGTTCAAATATGTCTCCGTTCTCGTCCCCTGGTACTCGGCTGCAACATTCCAGACGCTTTACTAACACTCTCCCGACTTGGAGAGTCAGTGCCTTTAACCTCCTGTTTGGCACAGTTTGCAATTTCTGCGGAAGATGAACAAGAATAGGGAGAACCAATGAGAGACTAGCTGGAGGTGTCTGGACGGGCAAATTTAACTCTCATTTCCCACCTGGAAGAGGAATTAACCAAAGGCTCAGCGTGCCGTGCCGGAACCAGATTAGGGCCTGAAGCCATCCTGCGGTGTTGCGGCCAGCTCACAAGAAAGCGAGTTGAAGAAAGGAGCTCAGGGGCAGTGTAATTCACAAACCTGCAGTGCAATAAATGACAGCTATTGTCCAAAACTATACTGAAGTAAGGCTGCCAAGAGGACTTGAAAGCGGGGCAGAATTGCAGGAAACCGATTTCAGGAGGTAGACTGGAATTGCATTTAAAGCATAGGAAAAGAGGCAGAACGTCGACAATGATGCACTTGGCCAAAAAGGGCGTATGCGTTTTTTCCAGAATATATTCAGGAAAAAACGCATACTCCCTTGTTGGCCAACCAAGCAAGCTTGCAAAGGAAATCTGCACTACAATGAAGTCTCACTTCCCCCTGGTCAAAAGGGCCATCTGAAAAAAGTGTAAAATCCAGAAAGGCAGGACAGGCCATGGAGAACTGGGAGCCTTGTTATGCTGATGTGCGGGATGTAAATTGCCAACAGCCACTCAGGAGAAGTGTATGGTGTTTCCTGAAACATCTAAAAAACAAAGCAACAGAGCCTAAGGCACTTCCACTTATGGTCCTATAGCTTAGGTAAATTAAAATCAAAAAGACACAGCCACCCCAAAGTTTGGGACGGCTCTGTTTACAAGAACCTCGTTTACGGTACAAGTTCAATATCGCAGAAAGCGAAAAATGGATAAAGAAGTTGTGGTACTTACGTACAATGCAATATCACTCAGCAATGAAATGTACGTCATCAGGCCCGTAGCAGCATAATGAGTGGATTCAGGTATGATGATTCTAACTGGAATAAGTCACACAGAAATTAAAACATCATAAGATATCACTAATACACGGAATGTAAACTTGGCTACACAGGAACTGAATTACAAAACAGAACAGGGTCTCAAATTTAGAAAACCAACTTATGCTTGCTTAAGGGGAAAGGTGAGTTGGGGTGCTGCATAAAACCGGAGATTGAAATGATCACAGATAAAATTCCTTAAGCCAAACTTGGAATAGACAAGAGCTACTCCTTGCTCAATGAAATGGACTCAACACCCCATATTAAACGCCTAAGAATGTACCTGACTAGTAAGTATCTTAAAACCTACGGATTGCTATGTCTCCGAAAGGGAATCAAGCATGTGTACAGGGGCATAAACGCAGCAGTGATAGGATTGGAGAGGTTTGGTGAGCAAATGAAGACCCTTTGAAGTCATATTGCATGGGACCCATTCCACGGGTCTCAACTCTCCAGGTTTAAGGGATTCTGCCTTCAGCTAAAACATGCATGTGGAACCCAGAGTATGATCAACCATGTGATCGGGAGACGTGTTCAAATATGTCTCCGTTCTCGTCCCCTGGTACTCGGGTGCAACATTCCAGACGCTTTACTAACACTCTCCCGACTTGGAGAGTCAGTGCCTTTAACCTCCTGTTTGACACAGTTTGCAATTTCTGCGGAAGATGAACAGGAATAGGGAGAACCAATGAGAGACTAGCTGGAGGTGTCTGGACGGGCAAATTTAACACTCATTTCCCACCTGGAAGCGGAATTAACCAAAGGCTCAGCGTGCCGTGCCGGAACCAGATTAGGGCCTGAAGCAATCCTGCGGTGTTGTGGCCAGCTCACAAGAAAGCGAGTTGAAGAAAGGAGCTCAGGGGCAGTGTAATTCACAAACCTGCAGTGTTATAAATGACAGCTATTGTCCAAAACTATACTGAAGTAAGGCTGCCAAGAGGACTTGAAAGCGGGGCAGAGTTGCAGGAAACCGATTTCAGGAGGTAGACTGGAATTGCATTGAAAGCATAGGAAAAGAGGCAGAACGTCGACAATGATGCACTTGGCCAAAAAGGGCGTATGCGTTTTTTCCTGAATATATTCAGGAAAAAACGCATACGCACTTTTTGGCCAACCAAGCAAGCTTGCAAATGAAATCTGCACTACAATGAAGTATCAGTTCCCCCTGGTCAAAAGGGCCATCTGAAAAAAGTGTAAAATCCAGAAAGGCAGGACAGGCCATGGAGAACTGGGAGCCTTGTTATGCTGATGGGCGGGATGTAAATTGCCAACAGCCACTCGGGAGAAGTGTATGGTGTTTCCTGAAACATCTAAAAAACAAAGCAACAGAGCCTAAGGCACTTCCACTTATGGTCCTATAGCTTAGGTAAATTAAAATCAAAAAGACACAGCCACCCCAAAGTTTGGGTCGGCTCTGTTTACAAGAACCTCGTTTACGGTACAACTTCAATATCGCAGAAAGCGAAAAATGGATAAAGAAGTTGTGGTACTTACGTACAATGCAATATCACTCAGCAATGAAATGTACGTCATCAGGCCCGTAGCAGCATAATGAGTGGATTCAGGTATGATGATTCTAACTGGAATAAGTCACACAGAAATAGAAACATCATAAGATATCACTAATACACGGAATGTAAACTTGGCTACACAGGAACTGAATTCCAAAACAGAACAGGGTCTCAAATTTACAAAACCAACTTATGCTTGCTTAAGGGGAAAGGTGAGTTGGGATGCTGCATAAAACCAGAGATTGAAATGAGCACAGATAAAGTTCCTTAAGCCAAACTTGGAATAGACAAGAGCTACTCCTTGCTCAACGAAATGGACTCAACACCCCATATTAAACGCCTAAGAATGTACCTGACTAGTAAGTATCTTAAAACCTACGGATTGCTATGTCTCCGAAAGAGAATCAAGCGTGTGTACAGGGGCATAAACGCAGCAGTGATAGGATTGGAGAGGTTTGGTGAGCAAATGAAGACCCTTTGAAGTCATATTGCATGGTACCCATTCCACGGGTCTCAACTCTCCAGGTTTAAGGTATTCTTCCTTCAGCTAAAACATGCATGTGGAACCCAGAGTATGATCAACCATGTGATTGGGAGACGTGTTCAAATATGTCTCACTTTTCCTCCGCTGGTACTCGGGTGCAACTTTCCAGATTCTTTACTAACACTGTCCCGACTTGGAGAGTCAGTGCCTTTAACCTCCTGTTTGGCCCAGTTTGCAATTTCTGTGGAAGATGAACAGGAATAGGGAGAACCAATGAGAGACTAGCTGCAGGTGTGTGGCCGGGCAAATTTAAATCTCTTTTCCCACCAGGAAGAGGAATTAACCAAAGGCTCAGCATGCCATGCCGGAACCAGATTAGGGCCTGAAACCATCTTGCGATGTTGAGGCCAGCTCAAAAGAAAGCGAGTTGAAGAAAGGAGCTCAGGGGCACTGTAATTTACAAACCTGCAGAGTTATAAATGACAGCTATCGTCCAAAAATATACTGAAGTGAGGCTACCAAGAGGACTTGAATGCGGGGCAGAATTACAGGCAACCGATTACAGGAGGTAGACTGGAATTGCATTGAAAGCATAGGAAAAGAGGCCGAACGTCGACAATGATGCACTTGGCCAAAAAGGACGTATGCCTTTTTTCCTGAATATATTCAGGAAAAAACGCATACGCCCTTTTTGGCCAACAAAGCAAGCTTGCAAAGGAAATCTGCACTACAATGAAGTCTCACTTCCCGCCGGTCAAAAGGGCCAACTGAAAAAAGTGTAAAATCCAGAAAGGCAGGACAGGCCATGGAGATCAAGGAGCCTTGTTATGCTGATGAACGGGATGTAAATTGCCAACAGCCACAGGGGAGAAGTGTATGGTGTTTCCTGAAACATCTAAAAAACAAAGCAACAGAGCCTAGTGCACTTCAACTTATGGTCCTATAGATTAGTGAAATTAAAATCAAAAAGACACAGCCACCCCAAAGTTTGGGACGGCTCTGTTTACAAGAACCTCATTTACGGTACAAATTAAATATTTCAGAAAGCGAAAAATGGATAAAGATGTTGTGGTACTTACGTACAATGCAATATCACTCAGCAATGAAATGTATGTCATCAGGCCCGTAGCAGCATAATGAGTGGATTCAGGTATGATAATTCTAACTCAAATAAGTCACACAGAAAAAGAAACATCATGAGATATCACTAATACATGGAATGTAAACTTGGCTACACAGGAACTGAATTCCAAAACAGAACAGGGTCTTAAATTTAGAAAACCAACATATGCTTGCTTAAGGGGAAAGGTAGTTGGGGTTCTGCATAAAACCAGAGATAGAAATGAGCACAGATAAAGGTCCTTAAGCCAAATATGTAATAGACAAGAGCTACTCTTTGCTCAACGAAATGGACTCAACACCCCATATTAAATGCCTATGTATGTACCTGACTAGTAAGTATCTTAAATCCTATGGATTGCTATGTCTGCAAAAGAGAATCAAGCGTGTGTATAGGGGCAGAAACGCAGCAGTGATAGGATTGGAGAGGTTTGGTGAGCAAATGAAGACCCTTTGAAGTCATATTGCATGGTACCCATTCCACGGGTCTCAACTCTCCAGGTTTAAGGGATTCTTCCTTCAGCTAAAACATGCATGTGGAACCCAGAGTATGATCAACCATGCGATCGGGAGACGTGTTCCAATATGTCTCAGTTCTCATCCCCTGGTACTCGGGTGCAACATTCCAGACGCTTTACTAACACTCTCCCGACTTGGAGAGTCAGTGCCTTTAACCTCCTGTTTGGCCCAGTTTGCAATTTCTGCGGAAGATGAATAGGAATAGGGAGAACCAATGAGAGACTAGCTGGAGGTGTCTGGACGGGCAAATTTAACTCTCATTTCCCACCTGGAAGAGGAATTAACCAAAGGCTCAGCGTGCCGTGCCGGAACCAGATTAGGGCCTGAAGCAATCCTGCGGTGTTCCGGCCAGCTCACAAGAAAGCGAGTTGAAGAAAGGAGCTCAGGGGCACTGTAATTCACAAACCTGCAGAGTTATAAATGACAGCTATCGTCCAAAAATATACTGAAGTAAGGCTGCCAAGAGGACTTGAAAGTGGGGCAGAATTGCAGGAAACCGATTTCAGGAGGTAGACTGGAATTGCATTTAAAGCAAAGGAAAAGAGGCAGAACGTCGACAATGATGCACTGGGCCAAAAAGGGCGTATGCGTTTTTTCCTGAATATATTCAGGAAAAAACGCATACGCCCTTTTTGGCCAACCAAGCAAGCTTGCAAACGAAATCTGCACTACAATGAAGTCTCACTTCCCCCCGGTCAAAAGGGCCATCTGAAAAAAGTGTAAAATCCAGAAAGGGAGGACAGGCCATGGAGAACATGGAGCCTTGTTATGCTGATGGGCGGGATGTAAATTGCCAACAGCCACTCTGGAGAAGTGTATGGTGTTTCCTGAAACATCTAAAAAACACAGCAACAGAGCCTAGGTCACTTCCACTTATGGTCCTATAGCTTAGGGAATTTAAAATAAAAAAGACACAGCCACCCCAAAGTTTGGGACGGCTCTGTTTACAAGAACCTCATTTACAGTACAAGTTCAATATCGCAGAAAGCGAAAAATGGATAAAGAAGTTGTTGTACTTACATACAATGCAATATCACTCAGCAATGAAATCTATGTCATCAGGCTCGTACCAGCATAATGAGTGGATTCAGGTATGATGATTCTAACTGAAATAAGTCACACAGAAAAAGAAACATCATAAGATATCACTAATACACGGAATGTAAACTTGGCTACTCAGAAACTGGATTACAAAACAGAAGAGGGTCTCAAATTTAGAAAACAAACTTATGCTTGCTTAAGGGGAAAGGTGAGTTAGGGTTCTGCATAAAACCAGAGATAGAAATGAGCACAGATAAGGTTCCTTAAGCAAAATATGGAATAGACAAGAGCTACTCCTTGCTCAATGAAATGGACTCAACACCCCATATTAAACGCCTAAGAATGTACCTGACTAGTAAGTATCTTAAAACCTATGGATTGCTATGTCTCCGAAAGAGAATCAAGCGTGTGTACAGGGGCATAAACGCAGCAGTGATAGGATTGGAGAGGTTTGGTGAGCAAATGAAGACCCTTTGAAGTCATATTGCATGGTACCCATTCCACGGGTCTCAACTCTCCAGGTTTAAGGGATTCTTCCTTGAGCTAAAACATGCATGTGGAACCCAGAGTATGATCAACCATGTGATTGGGAGACGTGTTCAAATATGTCTCACTTTTCCTCCGCTGGTACTCGGGTGAAACATTCCAGACGCTTTACTAACACTCTCCCGACTTGGAGAGTCAGTGCCTTTAACCTCCTGTTTGGCCCACTGCAATTTCTGCGGAAGATGAACAGGAATAGGGAGAACCAATGAGAGACTAGCTGGGGGTGTCTGGACGGGCAAATTTAACTCTCATTTCCCACCAGGAAGAGGAATTAACCATAGGCTGAGCGTGCCGTGCCGGAACCAGATTAGGGCCTGAAGCCATCCTGCGGTGTTGCGGCCAGCTCAAAAGAAAGCGAGTTGAAGAAAGGAGCTCAGGGGCACTGTAATTCACAAACCTGCAGAGTTATAAATGACAGCTATCGTCCAAACATATACTGAAGTAAGGCTGCCAAGAGGACATGAAAGCGGGGCAGAATTGCAGGAAACTGATTTCAGGAGGTAGACTGGAATTGCATTGAAAGCATAGGAAAAGAGGCAGAACGTCCACAATGATGCACTTGGCCAAAAAGGGCGTATGCGTTTTTTCCTGAATATATTCAGGAAAAAACGCATACGCCCTTTTTGGCCAACAAAGCAAGCTTGCAAAGGAAATCTGCACTACAATGAAGTCTCACTTCCCGCCGGTCAAAAGGGCCAACTGAAAAAAGTGTAAAATCCAGAAAGGCAGGACAGGCCATGGAGAACAAGGAGCCTTGTTATGCTGATGGGCGGGATGTAAATTGCCAACAGCCACAGGGGAGAAGTGTATGGTGTTTCCTGAAACATCTAAAAAACAAAGCAACAGAGCCTAGTGCACTTCAACTTATGGTCCTATAGATTAGTGAAATTAAAATCAAAAAGACACAGCCACCCCAAAGTTTGGGACGGCTCTGTTTACAAGAACCTCATTTACGGTACAAATTAAATATTTCAGAAAGCGAAAAATGGATAAAGATGTTGTGGTACTTACGTACAATGCAATATCACTCAGCAATGAAATGTATGTCATCAGGCCCGTAGCAGCATAATGAGTGGATTCAGGTATGATAATTCTAACTCAAATAAGTCACACAGAAAAAGAAACATCATGAGATATCACTAATACATGGAATGTAAACTTGGCTACACAGGAACTGAATTCCAAAACAGAACAGGGTCTTAAATTTAGAAAACCAACATATGCTTGCTTAAGGGGAAAGGTAGTTGGGGTTCTGCATAAAACCAGAGATAGAAATGAGCACAGATAAAGGTCCTTAAGCCAAATATGTAATAGACAAGAGCTACTCTTTGTTCAACGAAATGGACTCAACACCCCATATTAAATGCCTATGTATGTACCTGACTAGTAAGTATCTTAAATCCTATGGATTGCTATGTCTGCAAAAGAGAATCAAGCGTGTGTATAGGGGCAGAAACGCAGCAGTGATAGGATTGGAGAGGTTTGGTGAGCAAATGAAGACCCTTTGAAGTCATATTGCATGGTACCCATTCCACGGGTCTCAACTCTCCAGGTTTAAGGGATTCTTCCTTCAGCTAAAACATGCATGTGGAACCCAGAGTATGATCAACCATGCGATCGGGAGACGTGTTCCAATATGTCTCAGTTCTCATCCCCTGGTACTCGGGTGCAACATTCCAGACGCTTTACTAACACTCTCCTGACTTGGAGAGTCAGTGCCTTTAACCTCCTGTTTGGCCCAGTTTGCAATTTCTGCGGAAGATGAATAGGAATAGGGAGAACCAATGAGAGACTAGCTGGAGGTGTCTGGACGGGCAAATTTAACTCTCATTTCCCACCTGGAAGAGGAATTAACCAAAGGCTCAGCATGCCGTGCCGGAACCAGATTAGGGCCTGAAGCAATCCTGCAGTGTTCCGGCCAGCTCACAAGAAAGCGAGTTGAAGAAAGGAGCTCAGGGGCACTGTAATTCACAAACCTGCAGAGTTATAAATGACAGCTATCGTCCAAAAATATACTGAAGTAAGGCTGCCAAGAGGACTTGAAAGTGGGGCAGAATTGCAGGAAACCGATTTCAGGAGGTAGACTGGAATTGCATTTAAAGCAAAGGAAAAGAGGCAGAACGTCGACAATGATGCACTGGGCCAAAAAGGGCGTATGCGTTTTTTCCTGAATATATTCAGGAAAAAACGCATACGCCCTTTTTGGCCAACCAAGCAAACTTCCAAACGAAATCTGCACTACAATGAAGTCTCACTTCCCCCCGGTCAAAAGGGCCATCTGAAAAAAGTGTAAAATCCAGAAAGGGAGGACAGGCCATGGAGAACATGGAGCCTTGTTATGCTGATGGGCGGGATGTAAATTGCCAACAGCCACTCTGGAGAAGTGTATGGTGTTTCCTGAAACATCTAAAAAACACAGCAACAGAGCCTAGGTCACTTCCACTTATGGTCCTATAGCTTAGGGAATTTAAAATAAAAAAGACACAGCCACCCCAAAGTTTGGGACGGCTCTGTTTACAAGAACCTCATTTACAGTACAAGTTCAATATCGCAGAAAGTGAAAAATGGATAAAGAAGTTGTTGTACTTACATACAATGCAATATCACTCAGCAATGAAATCTATGTCATCAGGCTCGTACCAGCATAATGAGTGGATTCAGGTATGATGATTCTAACTGAAATAAGTCACACAGAAAAAGAAACATCATAAGATATCACTAATACACGGAATGTAAACTTGGCTACTCAGAAACTGGATTACAAAACAGAAGAGGGTCTCAAATTTAGAAAACACACTTATGCTTGCTTAAGGGGAAAGGTGAGTTAGGGTTCTGCATAAAACCAGAGATAGAAATGAGCACAGATAAGGTTCCTTAAGCAAAATATGGAATAGACAAGAGCTACTCCTTGCTCAATGAAATGGACTCAACACCCCATATTAAACGCCTAAGAATGTACCTGACTAGTAAGTATCTTAAAACCTATGGATTGCTATGTCTCCGAAAGAGAATCAAGCGTGTGTACAGGGGCATAAACGCAGCAGTGATAGGATTGGAGAGGTTTGGTGAGCAAATGAAGACCCTTTGAAGTCATATTGCATGGTACCCATTCCACGGGTCTCAACTCTCCAGGTTTAAGGGATTCTTCCTTGAGCTAAAACATGCATGTGGAACCCAGAGTATGATCAACCATGTGATTGGGAGACGTGTTCAAATATGTCTCACTTTTCCTCCGCTGGTACTCGGGTGAAACATTCCAGACGCTTTACTAACACTCTCCCGACTTGGAGAGTCAGTGCCTTTAACCTCCTGTTTGGCCCACTGCAATTTCTGCGGAAGATGAACAGGAATAGGGAGAACCAATGAGAGACTAGCTGGGGGTGTCTGGACGGGCAAATTTAACTCTCATTTCCCACCAGGAAGAGGAATTAACCATAGGCTGAGCGTGCCGTGCCGGAACCACATTAGGGCCTGAAGCCATCCTGCGGTGTTGCGGCCAGCTCAAAAGAAAGCGAGTTGAAGAAAGGAGCTCAGGGGCACTGTAATTCACAAACCTGCAGAGTTATAAATGACAGCTATCGTCCAAACATATACTGAAGTAAGGCTGCCAAGAGGACATGAAAGCGGGGCAGAATTGCAGGAAACTGATTTCAGGAGGTAGACTGGAATTGCATTGAAAGCATAGGAAAAGAGGCAGAACGTCCACAATGATGCACTTGGCCAAAAAGGGCGTATGCATTTTTCCTGAATATATTCAGGAAAAATCGCATACGCACTTTTTGGCCAACCAAGCAAACTTGCAAAGGAAATCTGCACTACAATGAAGTCTAACTTCCCCACGGTCAAAAGGGCCATCTGAAAAAAGTGTAAAATCCAGAAAGGCAGGACAGGCCATGGAGAACTGGGAGCCTTGTTATGCTGATGGGCGAGATGTAAATTGCCAACGGACACTCGGGAGAAGTGTATGGTGTTTCCTGAACCATCTAAAAAACAAATCAACAGAGCCTAGGGCACTTCCACTTATGGTCCTATAGCTTAGGGAAATGAAAATCAAAAAGACACAGCCACCCCTAAGTTTGGGACGCCTCTGTTTACAAGAACCTCGTTTACAGTACAAGTTCAATATCACAGAAAGTGAAAAAAGGATAAAGAAGTTGTGGTACTTACGTACAATGCAGTATCACTCAGCAATGAAGTCTATGTCATCAGGCTCTTAGCAGCATAATGAGTGGATTCAGGTATGATGATTCTAACTAAAATAAGTCACACAGAAAAAGAAACATCATAAGATATCACTAATACATGGAATGTAAACTTGGCTACACAGGAACTGATTTACAGAACAGAACAGGGTCTCAAATTTAGAAAACCAACTTATGCTTGCTTAAGGGCAAAGGTGAGTTGGGGTGCTGCATAAAACCAGAGATTGAAATGAGCACAGATAAAGTTCCTTAAGCCAAATATGGAATAGACAAGAGCTACCCTTGCTCAACGAAATAGACTCAACACCGCATATTAAACGCCTAAGAATGTACCTGACTAGTAGGTATCTTAAAACCTATGGATTGCTATGTCTCCAAAAGAGAATCAAGCGTGTGTACAGGGGCATAAACGCAGCAGTGATAGGATTGGAGAGGTTCGGTGAGCAAATGAAGACCCTTTGAAGTCATATTGCATGGTACCCATTACACGGGTCTCAACTCTCCAGGTTTAAGGTATTCTTCCTTCAGCTAAAACATGCATGTGGAACCCAGAGTATGATCAACCGTGTGAACGGGAGAGGTGTTCAAATATGTCTCAGTTTTCCTCACCTGGTACTCGGGTGCAACATTCCAGACGCTTTACTAACACTCTCCCCACTTGGAGAGTCAGCGCCTTTAACCTCCTGTTTGGCCCAGTTTGCAATTTCTGCGGAAGATGAACAGGAATAGTGAGAACCAATGAGAGACTAGCTGGAGGTGTCTGGACGGGCAAATTTAACTCTCATTTCCCACCAGGAAGAGGAAATAACCAAAGGCTCAGCGTGCCGTGCCAGAACCAGATTAGTGCCTGAAGCCATCCTGCGGTGTTGCGGCCAGCTCACAAGAAAGCGAGTTGAAGAAAGGAGCTCAGGGGCACTGTAATTCACAAACCTGCAGAGTTATAACTAACAGCTATCGTCCAAAAATATACTGAAGTAAGGCTGCCAAGAGGACTTGAAAGAGGGGCAGAATTGCAGGAAACCGATTTCAGGAGGTAGACGGGAATTGCATTGAAAGCATAGGAAAAGAGGCAGAATGTTGACAATGATGCACTTGGCCAAAAAGGGCGTATGCGTTTTTTCCTGAATATATTCAGGAAAAAACGCATACGCCCTTTTTGGCCAACCAAGCAAACTTGCAAAGGAAATCTGCACTACAATGAAGTCTCACTTCCCCCTTGTCAAAAGGGCCATCTGAAAAAAGTGTAAAATCCAGAAAGGCAGGACAGGCCATAGAGAACTGGGAGCCTTGTTATGTTGATGGGCGGGATGTAAATTGCCAACAGCCACTCGGGAGAAGTGTATGGTGTTTCCTGAAACATCTAAAAAACAAAGCAACAGAGCCTAGGGCACTTCCACTTATGGTCCTATAGCTTAGGGAAATTAAAATTAAAAAGACACAGCCACCCCAAAGTTTGGGACGCCTCTGTTTACAAGAACCTAGTTTACCGTACAAGTTCAATATCACAGAAAGTGAAAAATGGATAAAGAACTTGTGGTACTTACGTACAATGCAGTATCACTCAGCAATGAAATCTATGTCATCAGGCCCTTAGCAGCATAATGAGTGGATTCAGGTACGATGATTCTAACTGAAATAAGTCACACAGAAAAAGAAACATCATAAGATATCACTAATACACGGAATGTAAACTTGGCTACACAGGAACTGAATTCCAAAACAGAACAGGGTCTCAAATTTAGAAAACCAACTTATGCTTGCTTAAGGGGAAAGGTGAGTTGGAGTGCTGCATAAAACCAGAGATTGAAATGAGCACAGATAAAGTTCCTTAAGCCAAATATGGAATAGACAAGAGCTACTCCTTGCTCAACGAAATGGACTCAACACCGCATATTAAACGCCTAAGAATGTACCTGACTAGTAAGTATCTTAAAACCTATGGATTGCTATGTCTCCGAAAGAGAATCAAGCATGTGTACAGGGGCATAAACGCAGCAGTGATAGGATTGGAGAGGTTCGGTGAGCAAATGAAGACCCTTTGAAGTCATATTGCATGGTACCCATTCCACGGGTTTCAACTACCCAGGTTTAAGGTATTCTTCCTTCAGCTAAAACATGCATGTGGAACCTAGAGTATGATCAACCATGTGATAGGGAGACGTGTTCAAATATGTCTCAGTTTTCCTCACCTGGTACTCGGGTGCAACATTCCAGACGCTTTACTAACACTCTCCCAACTTGGAGAGTCAGTCCCTTTAACCTCCTGTTTGGCCCAGTTTGCAATTTCTTCGGAAGATGAACAGGAATAGCGAGAACCAATGAGAGACTAGCTGGAGGTGTCTGGACTGGCAAATTTAACTCTCATTTCCCACCAGGAAGAGGAATTAACCAAAGGCTCAGCGTGCCGTGCCGGAACCAGATTAGGGCCTGAAGCCATCCTGCGGTGTTGCGGCCAGGTCACAAGAAAGCGAGTTGAAGAAAGGAGCTCAGGGGCACTGTAATTCACAAACCTGCAGAGTTATAAATGACAGCTATCGTCCAAAAATATATTGAAGTAAGGCTGCCAAGAGGACTTGAAAGCGGGGCAGAATTGCAGGAAACCGATTTCAGGAGGTAGACTGGAATTGCATTGAAAGCATAGGAAACGAGGCAGAACGTCCACAATGATGCACTTGGCCAAAAAGGGCGTATGCGTTTTTTCCTGAATATATACAGGAAAAAACGCATACGCCCTTTTAGGCCAACCAAGCAAGCTTGCAAAGGAAATCTGCACTACAATTAAGTCTCACTTTCCCCCGGTCAAACGGGCCATCTGAAAAAAGTGTAAAATCCAGAAAGGCAGGACAGGCCATGGAGAACTGGGAGCCTTGTTATGCTGATGGGCGGGATGTAAATTGCCAACAGACACTTGGGAGAAGTGTATGGTGTTTCCTGAAACATCTAAAAAACAAAGCAACAGAGCCTAGGGCACTTCCACTTATGGTCCTATAGCTTAGGGAAATTAAAATCAAAAAGACACAGCCACCCCAAAGTTTGGAATGGCTCTGTTTACAACAACCTCGTTTACAGTACAAGTTCAACATCGCAGAAAGTGAAAAATGGATAAAGAAGTTGTGGTATTTACTTACAAAGCAATATCACTCAGCAATGAAATCTATGTCATCAGGCCCGTAGCAGCATAATGAGTGGATTCAGGTACGATGATTCTAACTGAAATAAGTCACACAGAAAAAGAAACATCATAAGATATCAGTAATACACGGAATGTAAACTTGGCTACACAGGAACTGAATTCCAAAACAGAACAGGGTCTCAAATTTAGAAAACCAACTTATGCTTGCTTAAGGGGAAAGGTGAGTTGGGGTGCTGCATAAAACCAGAGATTGAAATGAGCACAGATAAAGTTCCTTAAGCCAAATATGGAATAGGCAAAAGCTACTCCTTGCTCAATGAAATGGACTCAACACCACATATTAAACGCCTAAGAATGTACCTGACTAGTAAGTATTTTAAAACCTATGGATTGCTATGTCTCCGAAAGAGAATCAAGCATGTGTACAGGGGCATAAACGCAGCAGTGATAGGATTGGAGAGGTTCGGTGAGCAAATGAAGACCCTTTGAAGTCATATTGCATTGTACCCATTCCACGGGTTTCAACTACCCAGGTTTAAGGTATTCTTCCTTCAGCTAAAACATGTATGTGGAACCTAGAGTATGATCAACCATGTGATCGGGAGACGGGTTCAAATATGTCTCAGTTTTCGTACCCTGGTACTCGGGTGCAACATTCCAGATGCTTTACTAACACTCTCCCGACATGGAGAGTCAGTCCCTTTAACCTCCTGTTTGGCCCATTTTGCAATTTCTGCGGAAGATGAACAGGAATAGCGAGAACCAATGAGAGACTAGCTGGAGGTGTCTGGACGGGCAAATTTAACTCTCATTTCCCACCAGGAAGAGGAATTAACCAAAGGCTCAGCGTGCCGTGCCAGAACCAGATTAGGGCCTGAAGCCATCCTGCGGTGTTGCGGCCAGCTCACAAGAAAGCGAGTTGAAGAAAGGAGCTCAGGGGCACTGTAATTCACAAACCTGCAGAGTTATAAATGACAGCTATCGTCCAAAAATATATTGAAGTAAGGCTACCAAGAGGACTTGAAAGCGGGGCAGAATTGCAGGAAACCGATTTCAGGAGGTAGATTGGAATTGCATTGAAAGCATAGGAAAAGAGGCAGAATGTCCACAATGATGCACTTGGCCAAAAAGGGCGTATGCGTTTTTTCCTGAATATATTCAGGAAAAAACGCATACGCCCTTTTTGGCCAACCAAGCAAGCTTGCAAAGGAAATCTGCACTACAATGAAGTCTCACTTCCCCCCGGTCAAAAGGGCCATCTGAAAAAAGTGTAAAATCCAGAAAGGCAGGACAGGCCATGGAGAACTGGGAGCCTTGTTATGCTGATGGGCGGGATGTAAATTGCCAACAGACACTCTGGAGAAGTGTATGGTGTTTCCTGAAACATCTAAAAAACAAAGCAACAGAGCCTAGGGCACTTCCACTTATGGTCCTATAGATTAGGGAAATTAAAATAAAAAAGACACAGCCACCCCAATGTTTGGGACGGCTCTGTTAACCACAACCTCGTTTACCGTACAAGTTCAATATCACAGAAAGTGAAAAATGGATAAAGAAGTTGTGGTATTTACTTACAAATCAATATCACTCAGCAATGAAATCTATGTCATCAGGCCCTTAGCAGCACAATGAGTGGATTCAGGTACGATGATTCTAACTGAAATAAGTCACACAGAAAAAGAAACATCATAAGATATCAGTAATACACGGAATGTAAACTTGGCTACACAGGAACTGAATTCCAAAACAGAACAGGGTCTCAAATTTAGAAAACCAACTTATGCTTGCTTAAGGGGAAAGGTGAGTTGGGGTGCTGCATAAAACCAGAGATTGAAATGAGCACAGATAAAGTTCCTTAAGCCAAATATGGAATAGACAAGAGCTACTCCTTGCTCAACAAAATGGACTGAACACCGCATTTTAAACGCCTAAGAATGTACCTGACTAGTAAGTATCTTAAAACCTATGGATTGCTATGTCTCCGAAAGAGAATCAAGCATGTGTACAGGGGCATAAACGCAGCAGTGATAGGATTGGAGAGGTTCGGTGAGCAAATGAAGACCCTTTGAAGTCATATTTCATGGTACCCATTCCACGGGTTTCAACTACCCAGATTTAAGGTATTCTTCCTTCAGCTAAAACATGTATGTGGAACCTAGAGTATGATCAACCATGTGGTCGGGAGACGGGTTCAAATATGTCTCAGTTTTCGTACCCTGGTACTCGGGTGCAACATTCCAGATGCTTTACTAACACTCTCCCGACTTGGAGAGTCAGTCCCTTTAACCTCCTGTTTGGCCCAGTTTGCAATTTCTGCGGAAGATGAACAGGAATAGCGAGAACCAATGAGAGACTAGCTGGAGGTGTCTGGACGGGCAAATTTAACTCTCATTTCCCACCAGGAAGAGGAATTAACCAAAGGCTCAGCGTGCCGTGCCGGAACCAGATTAGGGCCTGAAGCCATCGTGCGGTGTTGCGGCCAGGTCACAAGAAAGCGAGTTGAAGAAAGGAGCTCAGGGGCACTGTAATTCACAAACCTGCATAGTTATAAATGACAGCTATTGTCCAAAAATATATTGAAGTAAGGCTGCCAAGAGGACTCGAAAGCGGGGCAGAATTGCAGGAAACCGATTTCAGAAGGTAGACTGGAATTGCATCGAAAGCATAGGAAAAGAGGCAGAACGTTCACAATGATGCACTTGGCCAAAAAGGGCGTATGCGTTTTTTCCTGAATATATTCAGGAAAAAACGCATACGCCCTTTTTGGCCAACCAAGCAAGCTTGCAAAGGAAATCTGCACTACAATGAAGTCTCAATTCCCCCGGTCAAAAGGGCCATCTGAAAAAAGTGTAAAATCCAGAAAGGCAGGACAGGCCATGGAGAACTGGGAGCCTTGTTATGCTGATGGGCGGGATGTAAATTGCCAACAGACACTCTGGAGAAGTGTATGGTGTTTCCTGAAACATCTAAAAAACAAAGCAACAGAGCCTAGGGCACTTCCACTTATGGTCCTATAGATTAGGGAAATTAAAATAAAAAAGACACAGCCACCCCAATGTTTGGGACGGCTCTGTTAACCACAACCTCGTTTACCGTACAAGTTCAATATCACAGAAAGTGAAAAATGGATAAAGAAGTTGTGGTATTTACTTACAAATCAATATCACTCAGCAATGAAATCTATGTCATCAGGCCCTTAGCAGCACAATGAGTGGATTCAGGTACGATGATTCTAACTGAAATAAGTCACACAGAAAAAGAAACATCATAAGATATCAGTAATACACGGAATGTAAACTTGGCTACACAGGAACTGAATTCCAAAACAGAACAGGGTCTCAAATTTAGAAAACCAACTTATGCTTGCTTAAGGGGAAAGGTGAGTTGGGGTGCTGCATAAAACCAGAGATTGAAATGAGCACAGATAAAGTTCCTTAAGCCAAATATGGAATAGACAAGAGCTACTCCTTGCTCAACAAAATGGACTGAACACCGCATTTTAAACGCCTAAGAATGTACCTGACTAGTAAGTATCTTAAAACCTATGGATTGCTATGTCTCCGAAAGAGAATCAAGCATGTGTACAGGGGCATAAACGCAGCAGTGATAGGATTGGAGAGGTTCGGTGAGCAAATGAAGACCCTTTGAAGTCATATTTCATGGTACCCATTCCACGGGTTTCAACTACCCAGATTTAAGGTATTCTTCCTTCAGCTAAAACATGTATGTGGAACCTAGAGTATGATCAACCATGTGGTCGGGAGACGGGTTCAAATATGTCTCAGTTTTCGTACCCTGGTACTCGGGTGCAACATTCCAGATGCTTTACTAACACTCTCCCGACTTGGAGAGTCAGTCCCTTTAACCTCCTGTTTGGCCCAGTTTGCAATTTCTGCGGAAGATGAACAGGAATAGCGAGAACCAATGAGAGACTAGCTGGAGGTGTCTGGACGGGCAAATTTAACTCTCATTTCCCACCAGGAAGAGGAATTAACCAAAGGCTCAGCGTGCCGTGCCGGAACCAGATTAGGGCCTGAAGCCATCGTGCGGTGTTGCGGCCAGGTCACAAGAAAGCGAGTTGAAGAAAGGAGCTCAGGGGCACTGTAATTCACAAACCTGCATAGTTATAAATGACAGCTATTGTCCAAAAATATATTGAAGTAAGGCTGCCAAGAGGACTCGAAAGCGGGGCAGAATTGCAGGAAACCGATTTCAGAAGGTAGACTGGAATTGCATCGAAAGCATAGGAAAAGAGGCAGAACGTTCACAATGATGCACTTGGCCAAAAAGGGCGTATGCGTTTTTTCCTGAATATATTCAGGAAAAAACGCATACGCCCTTTTTGGCCAACCAAGCAAGCTTGCAAAGGAAATCTGCACTACAATGAAGTCTCAATTCCCCCGGTCAAAAGGGCCATCTGAAAAAAGTGTAAAATCCAGAAAGGCAGGACAGGCCATGGAGAACTGGGAGCCTTGTTATGCTGATGGGCGGGATGTAAACTGCCAACAGACACTCAGGAGAAGTGTATGGTGTTTCCTGAAACATCTAAAAAACAAAGCAACAGAGCCTAGGGCACTTCCACTTATGGTCCTATAGTTTAGGGAAATTAAAATCAAAAAGACACAGCCACCCCAAAGTTTGGGACGCCTCTGTTTACAAGAACCTCATTTACCGTACAGGTTCAATATCACAGAAAGTGAAAAATGGATAAAGAACTTGTGGTACTTACGTACAATGCAGTATTACTCAGCAATGAAATCTATGTCATCAGGCCCTTAGCAGCATAATGAGTGGATTCAGGTACGATGATTCTAACTGAAATAAGTCACACAGAAAAAGAAACATCATAAGATATCACTAATACACGGAATGTAAACTTGGCTACACAGGAACTGAATTCCAAAACAGAACAGGGTCTCAAATTTAGAAAACCAACTTATGCTTGCTTAAGGGGAAAGGTGAGTTGGGGTGCTGCATAAAACCAGAGATTGAAATGAGCACAGATAAAGTTCCTTAAGCCAAATATGGAATAGACAAGAGCTACTCCTTGCTCAACGAAATGGACTCAACACCCCATATTCAACGCCGAGGAATATACCTGCCTAGTAAGAATCATAAAAGCAATGGATTTATATATCTCTGTAAGAGAATCAAGAGTGTGTACAGCGGCATTAAAGCAGTGAAAATCAGCTAAATCCCATATTAAAAATAAATTTCTTAAACAAAACACAATGACAGTGAAATAGAGAGCAATACTTAAGTATTTCATTCAAGGCTTCTGATGCAACCTGCATTTACCATATGTACACCCAGAGCTGGGTGACACATAAGGCTGGACACTTGGGGCTCATAAGATTGGTGAGGTTCGGTGAGCAAATGCAGACCCTTTGAAGTCATATTGCATGGTACCCATTCCGTGGGTCTCAACTCTCCAGGTTTAAGGGATTCTTCCTTCAGCTAAAACATGCATGTGGAACCCAGAGTATGATCCACCGTGTGATCGAGAAACGTGTTCAAATGTGTCTCACTTTTCGTTCCCTGGTAGTCGGGTGCAACATTCCAGACGCTTTACTAACACTCTCCCGACTTGGAGAGTCAGTCCCTTTAACCTCCTGTTTGGCCCAGTTTGCAATTTCTGCGGAAGATGAACAGGAATAGGGAGAACCAATGAGAGACTAGCTGGAGGTGTCTGGACGGGCAAATTAAACTCTCATTTCCCACAGGGAAGAGGAATAAACCAAAGGCTCAGCATGCCGTGCCAGAACCAGATTAGGGCCTGAAGCTATCCTGCGGTGTTGTGGCCAGCTCACAAGAAAGCGAGTTGAAGAAAGGAGCTCAGGGGCACTGTAATTCACAAACCTGCAGATTTATAAATGACAGCTATTGTCCGAAAATATACTGAAGTAGGGCTGCCAAGAGGACTTGAATGCGGGGCAGAATTGCAGGAAACCGATTTCAGGAGGAATCGGAATTGGATTGCATTTAAAACACAGGAAAAGAGGCAGAACTTCGACAATGATGCACTTGGCCAAAAAGGGCGTATGCGTTTTTTCCTGAATATATTTAGGAAAAAACTCATACGCCCTTTTTGGCCAACCAAGCAAGCTTGCAAAGGAAATCTGCACTACAATGAAGTCTCACTTCCCCCCGGTCAAAAGGGCCATCTGAAAAAAGTGTAAAATCCAGAAAGGCAGAACAGGCCATGGAGAACTGGGAGCCTTGTTAGGCTGATGGGCGGGATGTAAATTGCGAACAGCCGCTCTGTAGAAGTGTATGGTGTTTCCTGAAACATCTAAAAAACAAAGCAACAGAGCCTAGGGCACTTCCACTTATGGTCCTATAGCTTAGGGAAATTAAAATCAAAAAGACACAGCCACCCCAAAATTTGGGACGACTCTTGTTACAGGAATCTCTTCTGCGGCACAAGTTAAATATCCCAGAGAGCAAATAATGGATAAAGAAGTTGCGGTACTTATGTACAACAGAATACCACTCAGCAATGAAATCTATGTCACCAGGCCCGTACCAGCATAATGAGTGGATTGAGGCACGATGATTCTATGTGAAATAAGTCACACAGAAAAAGAAACATCATAAGGTATCACTAATACACGGAATGTGAACTTGGCTACACATAAACTGAATTACAAAACAGAACAGGGTCTCAAATTTAGAAAACCAACTTATGCTTGCTTAAGGGGGAAGGTGAGTTGGGGTGCTGCATAAAAGCAGAGTTTGAAATCAGCACAGATGCCGTTCCATAAGCCAAATATGTAATACACAAGACCTACCCCTTGCTCAACGAAATGGATTCAACAATGGGGTATCACCTCACACCTGGTAGAATAGGCATCATAGAAAATCTACAAACAAAAAATGCTGGAAAGGGTGTGGAGAAAAGGAACCCTCTTCCACTATTGTTGGGAATATAAATTGATACAGTCATTATGGAGAACAATATGGAATTTCTTAAGAAACTAACAATAGAATTACCATATGATACAGCAATCCCAGTACTGGACATATACCCAGACAAAACCATAAATCAAAAAGAGTCATTCACCGCAATGCTCATTGCATCACTATTAACAATATCGAGGTAATGGAAGCAACCTAAATGCCCACAGACAGACGAATGCATAAAGCAGTGGTACATATATAAAATGGAATATTACTAAGCCATGAAAAGGAATGAAATTGGGTCATTTGTAGAGACGTCGATGGATCTAGAGACTGTCATACAGAGTGAAGTAAGTCAGAAAGAGAAAAACAAATCTTGTATATTCATGCATATATGTGGAACCTAGAAAAACTGTACAGATTAACCATTTTGCAAGGCATAAATAGAGCAACAGATGTAGACAACAAACGTATGGACAACAAGGGGGGAAAGCTGTTGGGGGGGTGGTGGTGGGAGGAGTTGAGAGACTGGGATTGGCATGTATACATTTATATGTATAAAATAGATAACCAATAAGAACCTGCTGTATAAAAATATAAAATAAAATTCAAAATTAAAAAGAAATAAAATTTAAAAAATAAAACAGAAAAAACAATTATTCCCTGCACATACATGTATTTATATGAATAAATTATTTCCATGCTTATATCTGTAAATACAAAAAAGAGGAATAAAATCTACCTTGAACCAAAAACGAAAAAGAGAAAAAAACACAGAACCCACCAGTTACACAGAGGAAAACCGTATCAGGGCACTTGCTCCAGTTGTAAACAATTCTGAAGTTGGTCAGTGGTGGGGAATCGTCTCCCATTCAGCCAGCAGCCCCCACGCAACAAGCGTCCTCATTGCAAAGCTGGGGCACCGTGCCGAGGCATCTGTGAGTAAACGTGAGCTGAGCCCCAGGCCAGTTGCTGCTGAACTATTCCCACCCGTCCCAGGTAAAACACCTGAATATATACAAGGACTTGAAAGCCTAGAGGAAGGGCCATAGAGCCACACGAGTGACAGCATGCCGGCCGACTTGGTGCCTGCAGGCCAGCCAGGATGGTCCTGGCCCTGGGTGCTCTTCTGGAAGATTTCCATTTCCCTGCCTGAGATACCCGTCCTGTCCCTGCCCCCACTGCTTTTTTCCTTCCTCACCTCTGCCCAGGGAGAAATTCCAGCAGCAGGTATGGGTGACACATCCTCTTCTTTAGCAGGTGGCAGCCTGGCAACTGCTGCAGAAAGTCCAGCAGAGCCCCACTCACACTGGGCCACCCACAAAGCCGTGGCCTCTCACTCCCTCCCACCAGCCCAGCCCCGAGACTGCTGACAGGGCAGAGAAAATGGCGTCAGGCACGGCTGCAGGGGCTCTTGCTGCCTGGAGTGGTATTTATATTGATCTCAACCCAGGCACACCTGGGGAGGGCTGGCCGGCACGGTAAGGCTGCCCAGGTCAGCCAATCATCACCCCTCAGGGGCTCACAGTTGCAGAAAATGGAACTTGCTGAACCCGCCAGGTCCAAGGAACAGGTGTGGGCTCCTGAGAGTCAGGATAGACAAGGGGCTGCAGCTTTGGCTTGTTTTCTAATCATTTTATCTGGCCCATGAGTGGGAGACAACTTCAAGAAAACCCTCTCCTAATGAGAGGAACCCAGGAGTCAGGGAGAGGAGGGGTGGGTGGTGGTTGGAGACAGAGGCCTGGTGCCCCGGGTGCAGTGGAAGTCTCTGGAAGACCAGGTGGAGGGAGGCCTCACGGAGTGATGCCCAGGGTCACAGACCTGTCGCAGCTGCTGTTTGTTAGTTCAAGTCCTGCTCTGAGGTGCTCTGTGTCAGCTCTGAGCGACAGGTGAGCTGGGGGTGCTCTGCAATGAGGGCTATGTGCACGGTTCCTGTGTGCCCAGCCCTGCCACGGTACCTGCAAGGGTAGCTCTGTATCCTGAGAGGGGCCTGACCACGAGAGCCCCGTGGGCTGGGGTGGGGGTGGGGTACCTGCCCAGGTGAGCTCCATATTCTGGGATTGGTCTGACCACGAGAGCCCCATGGGCTGCTGGGGACCTGGTAAAGGATGTCAGGACAGTCAGTGAAGCCACCGAGGATATACCTCCAGCTGCTCCTAATTCCTACACCCTGCTGGTCATTCTACCAACCACCAGGACATGGTATTCTGTATTAGTCTTCAATGATGCCTTCTTTTGTATTCCATTAGTCCCAGAGTCACAAGAAATTTTGGCTTGTGAGTGGCAGGACTCAACATACAACTAAAACAATACTTCCGGGCCGTCTGACCCCAAGGGTGCAAAAATTCCCACACCGTCTTTGGGGAAAGCTTAGCTAAAGACCTAAAAGTTCTACCTCTGGAAAAGGAAACCCTCCTTCAATATGCAGACGACATTCTGATCGCCAGCCCTACTAAGGAGGCCTCTGAACTACCAAGCCAATAAAGGATAGAAGTTGTCCAAGAAAAAGCTCAAATATCACAGACTGCGGTGACCTGCCTGGGCTTCATTCTCACAGAAGGTCAGAGAAGCCCATCCCAGGAAAGGGAAGAAACCATTTTCAGCCTTACCCCTTTCTAAAACTAGAAGACAGCTTAGGGGTTCCTGGGGAGGCCAGGGTTTGCTGCTTCTGGATCCCTAACTACAGTCTACTAGCTGGGCATCTATATGAAACACTGAAAGGAAAAGATGATGATCCTTTTGAATAGAATCCAGAAGTGGCCTTTCAAGAATGGAAAGAGCAGTCAATTCAGACCCTTGCCCTGGAACTCCCTAATTTAGCTAAACCCTTTGACCTTTACATTCCCGGTGAAAGGTGAATCGCCATTGGAGAATTAGTGCAAAAACTGGGACCACTTGAAATGGAACAATGCAAGAATGCCATCCAGGTAGGATAAACTACGGTCACTAAGGGGCTTGGCCCACTGCCACATCTGGCCAAGATACTGGCGGTATCTAAAAACCTGGAAATCAGCAGCCCAAAAGGCCACCTCCCTCCTAAGGGAAAAGGACCCCACGTGGTGATCCTAACCACCAACCATGCCCTGAGGTTGCAGGGTTCGCTCCGTGGGCACACCGACCTCGAGTGAGGAGGCCCTCCAACTCCAACATCCAGAGAGATAACCGGGGGCAGCAGGGCACCATGACGACTCGTGTGAACATCACTTGACCTGGAGTTTCTCTCATAAAACAACAAGAGTGTGTCCCAAAAGAGTAGACTACTGCTTGCAGGACTTACTGCACCCAGAGGGGAGCTAATAATCTTGGCGGGGGAACCGTATATCACACTGTCACCATAGAAAAGCCTACAGACACCGTGATGATGGTGGCCAATAAGACCGGCTGGACTCCTGTTTACTTCAAAAGGCTGTTGACTTAGTAGCCATCATGGTCCTTATCACCACTGACCCTGGACTGTCTGGGAGTTGAGCGGGCAGGGCTCTGACACCTGGTGCTGTTTGTATGTTAATTCAGGGGCCTAACTGAAGAAAGCGCAGACTACTGGTCAGAGCATCTAGGCTGGCAGAAACGGTCAGCCTAAGGTGGCCGAACAAATGTGGGGCGGGGTGAAACCGGCCCCCACAGCGTCTCTGCACATCTCTTTCCTGGACCCTTAAAGGTCATTAGAATCTATAACACTTCCAATGCTGGTGCTCAGGTGGACGAGCAGGGAGGCAGGGGTCCTGGGGACAATCAACGTCACCTGGAGGCTGCTGGGGAGAAGCTCTGACCCTCGCCCCAGGGTATGAGGGCTCCCAACTCAGCACTCAGCAGTTACAGAAGAAGGGTCTGCACCCTCAGCACTCCAAGAATGAGGAACGGGACAAAAGGCAGAGGAGGGGTTTGTCCCCAGCAAAGCCCATTAAAAATCCCTGGGAGATAAAAATAGAATCTGGGCAATAAAGTCAAGTCTAACCTTTTCTATCCTTTGTGCTTTGTCTAATTTCACGTGCTCCTAGGGTCCCGCATGCAGAGGTTCCACACCCGGCACTTCAGACCAGATTTCCTAGTGCAGAATGGCTGGGTCGACACCTCAGCTCCTGGGGCCCAGTGCAGACTCCACGATATAGAGCCTGAGCTACAGCCAACCCGGCCCTCGAGAGCTCCGCCGCCTCCCTCCCTCCCACTGACTCTGACAGGATCTCTACACAGCAGCCCAGCCCACAGCCCACGGGGTAGTGCATGCTCTCACCTCTCCATTCTCTGATCAAAATATAAAGTTTCCTTTGCTTGTGAACCAAACTCAGTCTCGATCTGTTGGCCCCAATGACACTGGGCAGGGGGACACTTGTTGGGGTCCACTCTGGAGGATCAGTAACAGAAATTGAGACTATTGTAACCTCAATGAACAGATGTGTGAGCCAAACTGTAGTTAACATAGAACAGTGTATAAGGCTCGGGTAAAATAAGATGTTTCTAACACTTCCATTTGATATTTCCATCACTTTTTATAAGCAAGTTCAGTGAAAAGGTTTGTCTTATTTGTCAGGTCAATATTAG
The DNA here is from genome assembly GCF_963455315.2 of Globicephala melas. Classification (NCBI taxonomy): domain Eukaryota; kingdom Metazoa; phylum Chordata; class Mammalia; order Artiodactyla; family Delphinidae; genus Globicephala; species Globicephala melas. Next base: position 2,755 of record NW_027207632.1, on the reverse strand, counting down.
AGAAACGAAGTGATTTCTTTCCAAGGATGTACATCTAATAATCTTGGTTAAACCTTCAATCTTGTTTTAAATGCTTTTCCATTGAAAATGATACCTCTCTTTCAGCTCCCCCATTTCTGAGAAGTATAAAATCTTATAATTTATTATTACCAAAGGGGAAAGGTGGGAGGAGGGATAAATTAACAGTTTGGAATTAACACATACACACTGCTATGTATAAAATAGATCATCAACAAGGAACTACTGTATAGCACAGGGAACTACACTCAACATTTTGCAATAACCTATAAGGGGAAATAATCTGAAAAAGAATAGATATTTTTATTGACATCATCTATCAATGATAGTTAAAGTGTAGCCTAAGGGAAGCTGGTGGTGAGTGCTTCTGACCCTGAAGACTTCAATCATCTAAAGTTTGGACTCTGCCTACTTCCCAAGGCCCTTAATGAACATATGTGTAGCCGTAGCTTAAAAACTTCCCCAGTTTGGGTTTCGGGGAGACACTGATTTTGAAAAAGCCCTGGTGTTCTCCTTACATGAATGGGACTCTTCCTACTGCTAAAACATGGCTGTCACACCCAGAGGATGGTATACCGTCTGATCGGGAAGAGTTTGGAAAAGGCATCTCATCTCCTCATCTCCTGGTGCTCGGGTTCACCCCTCCAGCGTCTTTACTAACAGTCTCCCCACTTGGAGATGTCAGCACTGTCAACATCCTGTTGCGTACAGTTTGGAATTTGTCCAGAGGATGAAGCGGAAGGATGAGGAACAATGAGAGACAAGTCCTAGGTGTTCAGACAGGCACATGTCACTCTAATTTCCAATCAGGAAGACGAATTGACCAAAGGCTAGGGTTGCCCATGGAAACAGTATAGGGCTTGAGGAAATCCCGCTGCTTTGTGGCCAGTTCCCATAAACACAAGTTGAACAATGGAACTCAGGGGCAGTAAAATTCACAAAACTGCAGAGTTGAAAATATCCATCACTGAAAAATGTCTTGAGGAAAGTCAGAGAAAAGGACTTGTAAGCAAGGGAGAATGGCAGGAAAGGGATTTGAGGAGGTAGAAAGGACTCGCCATTAAGCACAAGAAAAGGAGCTGAACATTGCCAACATTGCAGTTGGCCAAAAAGGGTGTATGCGTTTTTTTCTGTATATATTCAAGAAAAGGGCATACACTTTTTTAGCCAACCAAACAGGTGGGCACTGGAAGTCAATACTACAAAAGATATCACTTCGCATCAGTCAGAAGAGCCATCCTCATAAAGCGTAAACAACAGAAATGCAGGACAGGGCAAGGAGAAGAGGGAGCCCTGTGAGACTTATAGTGGAAATGTATATTGCCAACGGCCATTCTGGAGAAGTGTATTGTGTTTACTAAAGCATCTAAAAAATGAGCTACAGAGCATAGGGCACTTGCACTCATGGGCGTATATCTTGGGAAAAACAAAAATCGAGAGGACACAGGCACCCCAATGTTTACCCCCTCTCTGTTTAAAAGATCCTCGACTAGGATATAACTTAAATGTCTCTGGAGGGAAAAAATGGATAGAGATGTGGTACTTAGGTAGAGTGGAATATTATTCAGCCTGGAAATCAATGAAATATGGCCAGTTGTAACAACTCCGGAGGAGTTACGTATGATCATTCTAAGTGACAGAATTCAAAAAGAAAAAGACACATATCATAAGATATCACTTAAAGGTGGAATCCAAAATGGCTACACATGAAATAAATTACAAAACAAAAACATAGTCAAATATGTAGAAAACACGCATAAGGCTGCTAAACGGGAAAGGTGGGGAGGGGTGAGGCATCATCCAGGAGGTTGAAATTAGCAAAGATACCATTCCAAATACCAAACTGATAATCAACAAGGCCTACACGGTAGCTAAAAGAACTGCACTCAGCACACTCAAGTCACCGGAAAAGAATATATACGACTGGTAAGAATCTGAAAAAGAATTTATTGATGACTCTCTGTACGTGAATCAAGTGGATGTACAGCAGCAAGAAACAGAGCTTTGAAAATCAGCTGTAACCAATATAGTAATAAATTGAAAAAAATAAACGACAGAGAGACAGAGAAAACCTCTTACAACTTTTCCTCAGGGACGGTGATGCAACATGGATTGAACACATCTAGACCCACAGCAGGATGAGACATAAGGCTGGAAACTGTTTGCGCTAAGAGAAATGTGAGGTTGGGTGAGGAAATGCACACCCTTTAAAGTAATACTACCTGGTACCCATTCAATGGGTCCCAAATCTGCAGGTTCAAGGGATCTTCCTACAGCTAAAACATGCATGGAAAACCCAGAGGACTGTACACCATGTGATCGGGAGATGTGTCTAAAATGCACCTCATTTATCCTCTCCTGGTGCTCCTGTTCACCATTCCAGCCACGTTACTTAGAATCTCCCCACTTGGAGAATCAGCACATTTCAACTTCTGTTTCACACATTTTGCAAATTGTGAGGAGGATGAACGGGAAGAGGGGGAACCAATGAGAGAATAGTTGTAGGGGTTTGGACGGGCACATATCACTCTAATTTCCCATTAAGAATAAGAATTAAAGAAAGGCTCAGCCTGCCTCGCCGGAGCCAAAATAGAGCCTGAAGCAATCCTGCCGGTTTGAGGCCAGCTCACAAAAGAACAACTTAAAAAATGGAGCTCAGGGTCACTGCAATTCACAAACCTGCAGAGTTATAAATGAAAACTAACGTCCAAAAATATGTTGAGGTAAGGCAAAGAAG